>NC_074697.1:5839678-5872178 GCF_029448725.1 Salvelinus fontinalis
GGTTGCCAGGTGTTGGTGTTACCACTTTATGTTGCCAGGTATTGGTGTTACCACATTAGGTTGCCAGGTATGGTGTTACCACTTTATGTTGCCAGGTATTGGTGTTACCACATTAGGTTGCCAGGTATTGGTGTTACCACTTTAGGTTGCCAGGTGTTGGTGTTACCACTTTATGTTGCCAGGTGTTGGTGTTAGCACTTTAGGTTGCCAGGTATTGGTGTTGCCACTTTATGTTGCCAGGTATTGGTGTTACCACTTTAGGGAGCCAGGTATTGGTGTTACCACTTTATGTTGCCAGGTATTGGTGTTTCCACTTTAGGTTGCCAGGTATTGGTGTTACCCCTTTATGTTGCCAGGTATTAGTGTTACCACTTTATGTTGCCAGGTATTGGTGTTACCAGTTTATGTTGCCAGGTATGGTGTCACCACATTAGGTTGCCAGGTATGGTGTTACCACTTTATGTTGCCAGGTATTGGTGTTACCACATTAGGTTGCCAGGTATGGTGTTACCACTTTATGTTGCCAGGTATTGGTGTTACCACATTAGGTTGCCAGGTATTGGTGTTACCACTTTAGGTTGCCAGGTGTTGGTGTTACCACTTTATGTTGCCAGGTATTGATGTTACCACTTTATGTTGCCAGGTACTGATGTCATCACTATATGTTGCCAGGTACTGATGTCATCACATTATGTTGCCAGGAATTGATGTCACCATTTTATGTTGCCAGGTATTGATGGCACCATTGTATGTTGCCAGGATTTGATGTCACCATTTTATGTTGCCAGGATTTGATGTCACCATTTTATGTTGCCAGGTATTAGTGTTATCACTTCATGTTGCCAGGTATTGATGTCATGACTTCATGTTGCCAGGTATTTATGTCACCGCTTTATGTTGCCAGGTTTTGTTGTCATCACTTTATGTTGCCAGTTGTTGATGTCATCACTTTATGTTGCCATGTGTTGATGTCATCACTTTATGTTGCCAGGTATTCATGTCAAATCTTTATGTTGCCAGGTATTCATGTCAAATCTTTCTGATGCCAGGTGTTGATGTCATCACTTTATGTTGCCAGATGTTGATGTCATCACTTTATGTTGCCAGGTGTTGATGTCACCACTTTATGTTGCCAGGTGTTGATGTCATCACTTTATGTTGCCAGGTGTTGATGTCATCACTTTATGTTGCCAGGTGTTGATGTCATCACTTTATGTTGCCAGGTGTTGATGTCATCACTTTATGTTGCCAGGTGTTGATGTCATCACTTTATGTTGCCAGGTATTGATGTTATATTGGTATGTATTTGATGTCACCAACATATGTTGCAAGGTATTGTTGTTATAATACCAGGTGTTGATGTCACCACTTTCTGTTGCCAGGTATTGGTGTTATAATGCCAGGTGTTCATATCTCCACTCTATGTTGCCAGGTATCGGTGTTATAATGCCAGGTGTTCATATCTCCACTCTATGTTGCCAGGTATTGGTGTTATAATGCCAGGTGTTCATATCTCCACTCTATGTTGCCAGGTATTGGTGTTATAATGCCAGGTGTTCATATCTCCACTCTATGTTGCCAGGTATTGGTGTTATAATGCCAGGTGTTCATATCTCCACTCTATGTTGCCAGGTATCGGTGTTATAATGTCAGGTGTTCATATCTCCACTCTATGTTGCCAGGTATTGGTGTTATAATGCCAGGTGTTCATATCTCCACTCTATGTTGCCAGGTATCGGTGTTATAATGCCAGGTGTTCATATCTCCACTCTATGTTGCCAGGTATCGGTGTCACCTCTTCATTTTGCGAGGTATTTACTTCACCTCTTCATGTTGCCAGGTATTCATGTCAATTATTTATGTTGCCAGGTATTTACATCAAAACTTTATGTTGCCAGGAATTGATGTTTCCTCTTTATGTTGCCAGGTATTGGTGTCATATTTACACGTATTGGTGTCACGTCTATATGTGGCCAGGTATTGGTGTCATATTGACACGTATTGGTGTCACGTCTATATATGGCCAGGTATTGAAAGCAGCACTTTATGTTGCCATGTACTTGTGTTATTTTGGCAGGTATTGTTGTTACCTCTTTATGTTGCCAGGTATTGGCGTTGTATTGTCAGGTGTTGATATCTACACTGTATGTTACAAGGTATTGGTATATGTTGCCCTCTGTTGCCAGGAAATAGTGGGGTTATGCAGAGCCAACCATGGAAGGCCTAGTACCACAGGAAACGCAGGAGAGTCAATGATGAAGAGGCTGATTTTCTCCTCACGATCCCCCTGCATAACCATGGCCAAGGAGATGGTGGCCTCCCTGAATAGCCCGGACCCTAATGGTCGACTATCTAGAGCGTGTACCGGGAAGGGTCTAACTATAGGAAAAATGGGGATCCCTAACCTAATGGCTAATTCTCTGTCGATAAAATTCCCAGCTGCGCCTGAGTCGACGAGCGCCTTATGCAGGGAATGTGGGGAAAACTCCGGGAAACAAACAGGCACAAACAGTTGATCAACAGAGGACTCTGGATGAGTGTGGTGCAAACTCACCTGGGGTGACGCCAGAGCCTGTTGCCTCGACTCCCAGAGGAACCAACACGGCACCGACCGGCAGTGTGTCCTCTGCGGCCACAGATGGTGCACGTGATGGCTCCTCCTCCAGTATCCCTATGAGCAGCCCCTCCTAACTCCATGGACACCGGAGCGGGGGTGCTGGAAGATGGAACTGACAGAGCCCCCTCTGGACGTCCGCGGGTGACCAGCAGGTTATCCAACCGGATGGACAAATCCACCAGTTGGTCAAAGGAAATGGTGGCATCCCTGCAGGCCAGCTCATGTCGGACGTCCTCTCGTAGGCTGCATCGATAACGGTCAATGAGTGCCCTGTCGTTCCAGCCTGCTCCGGCGTCCAAGGTCCGGAATTCCAAGGCGAAGTCTTGGGCGCTCCTCGTCCCCTGCCTCAAATGGAAGAGCCTTTCCCCCGCGCTCTACCTTCAGGTGGATGGTCGAAGGCGGCCCTGAAGCGACGGGTGAACTCCTCGAAGTGGAAGAGCGCTGGAGTGGGCAAGAGAAGGAGACAGGGTGTTTGCCCACTCCAGCGCTCTTCCCGTGAAACAGGAGACGAGGGCGGCCACTCTCTCCCTTCCTGAGGGAGCTGGGTGCACAGTGGCCAGGTAGAGGTCCAGTTGTAACAATAATCCCTGGCACTGTGCTGCCGTTCCATCATACTCCCTGGGAAGGGAGAGACGTATCCCACTGGAATTCTCTCCGGATGGGACGGGTGGAGACAACTCCGGTTGTGCTGGTCGAGGCACTGGAGAGACTTCCTGTCTCTCCCAGCGGTCCATGGTCTGGACAACGTGATCCATCATGGCACCAAGATGATGTAACATGGCCGAATGTTCCTGGAAGCACTCCTGGACTCCTCTAACCGGGGTACCAGCTCCTGCTGACTCCATTAGCGGTGTGTAATTCTGTTATGGCGTGTAGTGGAGGCGAAGTCAGGTGCAGGAGAGCAGAGTATAGTTAACAGTTTATTTTCCGTTCCGAAACGAGAGCACTACAATAATAAAACGCGCTCAAAACACAGATCAAAAATAAAAGTCAAGCGCATAAATCACACACTATATAACATGAAACAATTACACACAAATACATGATGGGAAACAATTATATACAAGTAGATTGATTGGGGAAATGAAAACGAGGTGTGTATGGAACAAGACAAGACAAATGGACTCATGAAAAATGGAGCGGCGATGGCTAGAAAGCCGGTGATGTCGATCGCCGAACGCCGCCCGAACAAGGAGAGGAGCCGAGTTCGGCGGAAGTCGTGTCAGCCAGATATTTGTGTAACCACTTTATGTTGCCAGATATTTGTGTAACCACTTTATGTTGCCAGGTATTGATGTAACCACTTTAGGTTGCCAGGTATTGATGTAACCACTTTAGGTTGCCAGGTTTTGATGTTACCTCTTTATGTTGCCAGGTATTTGGTGTTACCACTTTATGTTGCCAGGTATGGGTGTTATGTTGCCAGATATTGATGTCACCACTTTATGTTGCCAGGTATTGATGTAACCACTTTATGTTGTCAGGTATTGATGTAACCACTTTATGTTGCCAGGTATTGATGTAACCAATTTATGTTGCCAGGTATTGATGTAACCACTTTATGTTGCCAGGTATTTGGTGTTACCTCTTTATGTTGCCAGGTGTGGGTGTTACCACTTTATGTTGCCAGATATTGATGTCACCACTTTATGTTGCCAGGTATTTATGTCACTGCTTTATGTTGCCAGGTAATGGTGTCTACTCTTTATGTTGCCAGGTGGTTTGGTGTCAACTCTTTATGTTGCCAGGTATGGTGTCAACTCTTTATGTTGCCAGGTATGGTGTCAACTCTTTATGTTGCCAGGCATGGTGTCAACTCTTTATGTTGCCAGGTAATGGTGTCTACTCTTTATGTTTCCAGGTAATGGTGTCTACTCTTTATGTTGCCAGGCATGGTGTCAACTCTTTATGTTGCCAGGTGGTTTGGTGTCAACTCTTTATGTTTCCAGGTAATGGTGTCTACTCTTTATGTTGCCAGGTATGGTGTCAACTCTTTATGTTGCCAGGTGGTTTGGTGTCAACTCTTTATGTTGCCAGGTGGTATGGTGTCAACTCTTTATGTTGCCAGGTTTGGTGTCAACTCTTTATGTTGCCAGGTTTGGTGTCAACTCTTCATGTTGCCAGGTGGTTTGGTGTCAACTCTTTATGTTGCCAGGTATGGTGTCTACTCTTTATGTTGCCAGGTGGTTTGGTGTCTACTCTTTATGTTGCCAGGTATGGTGTAAACTCTTTATGTTGCCAGGTTTGGTGTCAACTCTTTATGTTGCCAGGTGGTTTGGTGTCTACTCTTTATGTTGCCAGGTGGTTTGGTGTCAACTCTTTATGTTGCCAGGTGGTTTGGTGTCAACTCTTTATGTTGCCAGGTGGTTTGGTGTCAACTCTTTATGTTGCCAGGTATGGTGTCAACTCTTTATGTTGCCAGGTGGTTTGGTGTCAACTCTTTATGTTGCCAGGTGGTTTGGTGTCAACTCTTTATGTTGCCAGGTGGTTTGGTGTCAACTCTTTATGTTGCCAGGTATGGTGTCAACTCTTTATGTTGCCAGGTAATGGTGTCAACTCTTCATGTTGCCAGGTGGTTTGGTGTCAACTCTTTATGTTGCCAGGTATGGTGTCAACTCTTTATGTTGCCAGGTATGGTGTCAACTCTTTATGTTGCCAGGTGGTTTGGTGTCAACTCTTCATGTTGCCAGGTGGTTTGGTGTCAACTCTTTATGTTGCCAGGTATGGTGTCAACTCTTCATGTTGCCAGGTATGGTGTCAACTCTTTATGTTGCCAGGTAATGGTGTCAACTCTTTATGTTGCCAGGTGGTTTGGTGTCTACTCTTTATGTTTCCAGGTGGTTTGGTGTCTACTCTTTATGTTGCCAGGTATGGTGTCAACTCTTTATGTTGCCAGGTATGGTGTCAACTCTTTATGTTGCCAGGAATGGTGTCAACTCTTTATGTTGCCAGGCATGGTGTCAACACTTTATGTTGCCAGGTATGGTGTCAACTCTTTATGTTGCCAGGCATGGTGTCAACTCTTTATGTTGCCAGGTGGTTTGGTGTCTACTCTTTATGTTGCCAGGTAGTTTGGTGTCAACTCTTTATGTTGCCAGGTATGGTGTCAACTCTTTATGTTGCCAGGTGGTTTGGTGTCAACTCTTCATGTTGCCAGGTGGTTTGCTGTCAACTCTTTATGTTGCCAGGTATGGTGTCAACTCTTTATGTTGCCAGGTATGGTGTCAACTCTTTATGTTGCCAGGTGGTTTGGTGTCAACTCTTTATGTTGCCAGGTTGGGTGTCAACTCTTTATGTTGCCAGGTATGGTGTCAACTCTTTATGTTGCCAGGTATGGTGTCAACTCTTTATGTTGCCAGGTATGGTGTCTACTCTTTATGTTGCCAGGTATGGTGTCAACTCTTTATGTTGCCAGGTGGTTTGGTGTCAACTCTTTATGTTGCCAGGTATGGTGTCAACTCTTTATGTTGCCAGGTATGGTGTCTACTCTTTATGTTGCCAGGTATGGTGTCAACTCTCTATGTTGCCAGGTGGTTTGGTGTCAACTCTTTATGTTGCCAGGTGGTTTGGTGTCAACTCTTTATGTTGCCAGGTAATGGTGTCAACTCTTTATGTTGCCAGGTGGTTTGGTGTCTACTCTTTATGTTGCCAGGCATGGTGTCAACTCTTTATGTTGCCAGGTGGTTTGGTGTCAACTCTTTATGTTGCCAGGTATGGTGTCAACTCTTTATGTTGCCAGATGGTTTGGTGTCAACTCTTTATGTTGCCAGGCATGGTGTCAACTATTTATGTTCCCAGGTATGGTGTCTACTCTTTATGTTGCCAGGTGGTTTGGTGTCTACTCTTTATGTTGCCAGGTATGGTGTAAACTCTTTATGTTGCCAGGTTTGGTGTCAACTCTTTATGTTGCCAGGTGGTTTGGTGTCTACTCTTTATGTTGCCAGGTGGTTTGGTGTCAACTCTTTATGTTGCCAGGTGGTTTGGTGTCAACTCTTTATGTTGCCAGGTGGTTTGGTGTCAACTCTTTATGTTGCCAGGTATGGTGTCAACTCTTTATGTTGCCAGGTGGTTTGGTGTCAACTCTTTATGTTGCCAGGTGGTTTGGTGTCAACTCTTTATGTTGCCAGGTGGTTTGGTGTCAACTCTTTATGTTGCCAGGTATGGTGTCAACTCTTTATGTTGCCAGGTAATGGTGTCAACTCTTCATGTTGCCAGGTGGTTTGGTGTCAACTCTTTATGTTGCCAGGTATGGTGTCAACTCTTTATGTTGCCAGGTATGGTGTCAACTCTTTATGTTGCCAGGTGGTTTGGTGTCAACTCTTCATGTTGCCAGGTGGTTTGGTGTCAACTCTTTATGTTGCCAGGTATGGTGTCAACTCTTCATGTTGCCAGGTATGGTGTCAACTCTTTATGTTGCCAGGTAATGGTGTCAACTCTTTATGTTGCCAGGTGGTTTGGTGTCTACTCTTTATGTTTCCAGGTGGTTTGGTGTCTACTCTTTATGTTGCCAGGTATGGTGTCAACTCTTTATGTTGCCAGGTATGGTGTCAACTCTTTATGTTGCCAGGTATGGTGTCAACTCTTTATGTTGCCAGGCATGGTGTCAACACTTTATGTTGCCAGGTATGGTGTCAACTCTTTATGTTGCCAGGTGGTTTGGTGTCTACTCTTTATGTTGCCAGGTAGTTTGGTGTCAACTCTTTATGTTGCCAGGTATGGTGTCAACTCTTTATGTTGCCAGGTGGTTTGGTGTCAACTCTTCATGTTGCCAGGTGGTTTGCTGTCAACTCTTTATGTTGCCAGGTATGGTGTCAACTCTTTATGTTGCCAGGTATGGTGTCAACTCTTTATGTTGCCAGGTGGTTTGGTGTCAACTCTTTATGTTGCCAGGTTGGGTGTCAACTCTTTATGTTGCCAGGTATGGTGTCAACTCTTTATGTTGCCAGGTATGGTGTCAACTCTTTATGTTGCCAGGTATGGTGTCTACTCTTTATGTTGCCAGGTATGGTGTCAACTCTTTATGTTGCCAGGTGGTTTGGTGTCAACTCTTTATGTTGCCAGGTATGGTGTCAACTCTTTATGTTGCCAGGTATGGTGTCTACTCTTTATGTTGCCAGGTATGGTGTCAACTCTTTATGTTGCCAGGTGGTTTGGTGTCAACTCTTTATGTTGCCAGGTGGTTTGGTGTCAACTCTTTATGTTGCCAGGTAATGGTGTCAACTCTTTATGTTGCCAGGTGGTTTGGTGTCTACTCTTTATGTTGCCAGGCATGGTGTCAACTCTTTATGTTGCCAGGTGGTTTGGTGTCAACTCTTTATGTTGCCAGGTATGGTGTCAACTCTTTATGTTGCCAGATGGTTTGGTGTCAACTCTTTATGTTGCCAGGCATGGTGTCAACTATTTATGTTGCCAGGTATGGCGTCAACTCTTTATGTTGCCAGGTATGGTGTCAACTCTTTATTTTTCCAGGTAGTTTGGTGTCAACTCTTTATGTTGCCAGGTATGGTGTCAACTCTTTATGTTGCCAGGTGGTTTGGTGTCAACTCTTCATGTTGCCAGGTTTTGGCTTGACCCCTCTCGTTGTCACTAAGCTGTTTGTGTAATATGGGGAAAAACAGAGCTGCTCAATCCTGGAACACAGCAGGTTCATAGGTGTAAAATAGAACGTTTTATATGAGGTCGAAACATTTAGAGAGAGAATCAGAGATTGAGTGAGAGAGCGAGAGAGAGAGAGAAAGAGAGACAGGTTAAAGTAGACAGAAAGAGAAGAATAATAATGGTAAACGGGATATAGAAATAGATAAGGCAATGTTCCGCTGTGCTGTCAGGGTTCCACTGAACAGCTAAGCTGCTGGGATCTCTGTTGGGTCCCTGACCACCTTGTGAGAGGAAAGCTGTTTTCCATGGTGATCCAGAGGGAGCAGCCAGGTCGTTCAAGATAGGTGTCGAAAATTGACGTCTATCCATGTCTTGAGGACGTCAGGTCCACCCCTCAGAACCAGCCACTAGGGGCAACATTGAGTGATATTACCATCAAGTATGCTTGAGTTTTGCCAAGGTATTGTATACAGGGGTAGTGGATGTGCAGAAACTCATGACTGGACCGGAAGGTTGTGTGTTTGGTCACAGTTGTTGTGGATACTGTTATTTTGCTTTGTTACTTTTTTATCTATTCCAAACCTTAACCATTCGGAATGAGTGCCTAAACTTAATACATTTTTACATTTTTTACATTTTAGTTTGGAGAAATGGAAAGATGTAGAGCAGCAGGCGCATCAAAAATACTTCAAAATTTGACATTTGGAGCAAATTCTAAAGTTCATGTTTAGATGAAAGTTAAATTCTGCAGTGAAACTGCGAGAGCTTGTCGAAGGGGGAGAAATGTCACAACAACATTATATCTGCATTATCCCCACATTATCTCTACTGCATATCTACATTGTCTCCACTACATACATGCATTATCACTGCATTATATATGCATTATCACTGCATTATATCTGCATTATCTCTGCATCTTTCTGCTTCTCCGTCCTACTCATTATTAAAGCTTTTCACGAAGCAATAATTATCCAGTCAAAATCAAAATACAATCAACCTACAATAAGTTACTCTGCATACGATGCATTTGGAAACTATTCATACCCCTTTGACTTTTTCCACATTTATTACGTTACAGCCTTATTCTAAAATGGATGAAACTGTTTTTTCCCCTCGTCAATCTACACACTGTACGCCATAATAACATCACAGTACGCCATAATGACAAAAAAAAAAAATGTTTTTAGAAAGTATTCAGGCCCTTTACTCAGTACTTTGTTGAAGCACCTCTGGTAGCAATTACAGCCTCGAGACTTTTTGGGTATGACACTACAAGCTTAGCACATCTGTATTTGGGGAGTTTCTTCCATTGTTCTCTGCAAATCCACTCAAGCTCTGTCAGGTTGGATGGGGAGTTTCGCTGCACAGCAATTTTCAGGTCTCTCCAGAGATTTTCAGGCTCTGGCTGGGCCACTCAAGGACATTCAGAGACATGTCCGGGAAGCCACTCCTGCGTTGTCTTGGCGTTGTCTTGTTGGAAGGTGAAGCTTTGCCCAAGTCTGAGGTCCTGAGCGCTCTGGAGCAGGTTTTAATGAAGGATTTCTCTGTACTTTGCTCCATTTATCTTTCCCTTGATCCTGACTAGTCACCCAGTCCCAGCCTCAGAAAACAACCCCACAACATGATGCTGTAACCCCCATCCTTCACCATAATGATGGTGCCAGGTTTCCTCCAGACCTGACACTTGTCATTCAGAAGAGTTCAATCTTGGTTTCAGCAGACCAGATCATCTTGTTTCTCTTGGTCTGATTCCTTTAGGTTCCTTTTTGCAAACTCCAAGAGGTCTGTCATGTGCCTCTTACTGAGGAGAGACTTCTATCTTGCCTCTCTACTGTAAAGGCCTGATTGGTGGAGTGCCGCAGAGATGGTTGTCCTTCTGGAAGGTTCTCCCATCTCCACAGAGGAACTCTGGAGCTCAGTCAGAGTGACCATTGGATTCTTGGACACCTCCCTGACCAAGGCACTTCTCCCCCGATTGCTCAGTTTTGCCGGGTGGCCAACTCAAGGAAGAGTCTTGGTGGTTCCAAATATCTTCATTTTAAGAATGATGGAGACCACTGTGTTCTTGGGGACCTTCAATGTTGCAGATTTGTTTTTGTACCCTTTCCCAGATCTGTGCCTTGACAAAATTCTTGGAGACACTCTTCTACCTGACAGAAAACCCTGTTGTCAGGTAAACATTCTGCAGAGAATCACCATGGAGACACACTTCTACCTGACAGAAAAGCCTGTTGTCAGGAAAACACTCTGCAGAGAATCACCATGGAGACACACTTCTACCTGACAGAAAAGCCTGTTGTCAGGTAAACACTCTGCAGAGAATCACCATGGAGACACACTTCTACCTGACAGAAAACCCTGTTGTCAGGTAAACACTCTGCAGAGAATCACCATGGAGACACACTTCTACCTGACAGAAAAGCCTGTTGTCAGGTAAACACTCTGCAGAGAATCACCATGGAGACACACTTCTACCTGACAGAAAACCCTGTTGTCAGGTAAACACTCTGCAGAGAATCACCATGGAGACACACTTCTACCTGACAGAAAAGCCTGTTGTCAGGTAAACACTCTGCAGAGAATCACCATGGAGACACACTTCTACCTGACAGAAAACCCTGTTGTCAGGTAAACACTCTGCAGAGAATCACCATGGAGACACACTTCTACCTGACAGAAAAGCCTGTTGTCAGGTAAACACTCTGCAGAGAATCACCATGGAGACACACTTCTACCTGACAGAAAACCCTGTTGTCAGGTAAACACTCTGCAGAGAATCACCATGGAGACACCCTTCTACCTATCAGAAAAGCCTGTTGTCAGGTAAACACTCTGCAGAGAATCACCATGGAGACACACTTCTACCTGACAGAAAACCCTGTTGTCAGGTAAACACTCTGCAGAGAATCACCATGGAGACACACTTCTACCTGACAGAAAAGCCTGTTGTCAGGTAAACACTCTGCAGAGAATCACCATGGAGACACACTTCTACCTGACAGAAAACCCTGTTGTCAGGTAAACACTCTGCAGAGAATCACCATGGAGACACACTTCTACCTGACAGAAAAGCCTGTTGTCAGGTAAACACTCTGCAGAGAATCACCATGGAGACACACTTCTACCTGACAGAAAAGCCTGTTGTCAGGTAAACACTCTGCAGAGAATCACCATGGAGACACACTTCTACCTGACAGAAAACCCTGTTGTCAGGTAAACACTCTGCAGAGAATCACCATGGAGACACCCTTCTACCTATCAGAAAACCCTGTTGTCAGGTAAACACTCTGCAGAGAATCACCATGGAGACACTTTTCTACCTAAAGGAAATCCAAACAGAGGAATTAAAGAGATTGTATCACACACGTGCACAATCTCTTTAATTTCTCTGTTTGGATTTCGCGCACACACACACACACACACACACACACACACACACACACACACACACACACACACACACACACACACACACACACACACACACACACACACACACACACACACACACACACAATGACTGATTGTTCTTCCATTATCTGTTTTTTTTAGCCAGTGGGATTATTCCCATTTGCACCGGAATTGTCTCTAGCTTGCAGGGAGAAAACTCATTCCGATGATCTTGGTCAGATAGACAAACTCCCGTTGGCTACAGACTATTCCAACTCAGCACGACGGGTCTTACAAAGGGAATCTGTCTGCTAAAAAAAAGATGCTCCGGGGATAATAAAAGAAAAGACTTGATATGCATTCAGTGTTGTAACAGGAGAAACATAGACTGCAGTGCTGAAGCTGCTCATGGTGCTGGAGAGGTGGAGAGTGGAGCAGTTGTCACAATGCCTAGATAAGTATTTAACTCTCATCTAACCACAACACTTGAAATATCCATCTGATGCCTGACTGCACAGTCGATGACGTGACATTGGTTGATTTAATACAATGCCTTTGCGTATAGAGTGACAGGATCTTGACCGGAGAGCGGCACTGAAGAACAGATTAGTGAAGGGTTGCTGTCCATGCAGCTGGAATGGTGGTGTGTGGTGCTGAGGGAAAGTTTAGCCATGTATAGCTGGTAGCTGTCCATGGTCCTGTTGTTGTGTAAACAGTGGATTGTGATACTGAAGCACAGTTTAGCCAGCGGTCTCTGTCCATGCAGCTGCCTGCTGGATGTAGAGGCTAACTCTCTGAGGGTATAAATCACATTGACCTCCTGTTGTGAGACATATCAGATTACTAATGAACTGACCAATCTAACTAATCCAATTTATTCAATCATTTAATCCGATTTAATTCTCTAATCCCATTATTCTCTCCACCTTGACTGCCCCCCCCCCCCTCCTGCCATGACCTGAGTGATCCCATAGAGAACGAGGGACGAGGAAGGACACGATTTATGATCTGAGATGAGATTGCTCCCCTTCATCTCTGTCTTTAATGTTGTCTCATAAAAACACAATTGGCCACTGCATTAAGACTCGAGTAAGTTCTCCAGTATGTGAGTGTGAATCAGTGTGTCTTTCCGTCTATACACGTGTGTGTGTGTCTCTCTCTCTCTCTGTGTCTCTCTCTCTCTCTCTCTGTCTCTCTCTCTCTCTCTCTGTCTCTCTCTCTCTCTCTCTCTCTCTCTGTCTCTCTCTCTCTCTCTCTCTCTCTCTCTATCTCTATCTATCTATCTATCTATCTATCTATCTATCTATCTATCTATCTCTCTCTCTCTCTCTCTCTCTGTCTCTCTCTCTCTCTCTCTCTCTGTCTCTCTCTCTCTCTCTCTCTCTGTCTCTCTCTCTCTGTCTCTTTCTCTCTCTCTCTCTCTCTCTCTCTCTCTTTCCCACTTTCATTAATAAGTCCATATTGTTGGAGACCAGCCCAGACTGAGACAATGATAGTGGCAGAGCCCTCTCTCTCTCTCCCCGGCCACAGTCACAGCCAGACACAGCCTCACCTATGGCCATGCAGCTCAGCTGGAGCACTGATGTGTGGTATGTGTGTGCACATGTGTGTGTGTCATGCTGTGTGTGTCATGCATAGACTGCAGGTGGGATGGAGGGCTTTTTTAGAACGTTAGCAGACAGAGACTCAGACAGGGGAGGAGAGGAGTGTAAACAGAATACTTAACATAATACTTAACAGAATACCTAACCAAATACCTAACAGAATACCTAACAGAATACCTAACTAAATACCTAACAGAATACCTAACTAAATACCTAACAGAATACCTAACAGAATACCAAACAGAATAACTAACAGAATACCTAACAGAAAACCTAACAGAATACCTAACTAAATACTTAACAGAATACCTAACAGAATACCTAACAGAATACCTAACCAAATACCTAACCAAATACCTAACAGAATACCTAACAGAATACCTAACAGAATACCTAACAGAATACCTAACAGAATACCTAACCAAATACTTAACAGAATACCTAACAGAATACCTAACAGAATACCTAACTAAATACCTAACAGAATACCTAACGAAATACCTAACAGAATACCTAACAGAATACCAAACAGAATAACTAACAGAATACCTAACAGAAAACCTAACAGAATACCTAACAGAATACCTAACTAAATACTTAACAGAATACCTAACAGAATACCTAACTAAATACGTAACTAAATACGTAACTAAATACCTAACAGAATACCTAACAGAATACCTAACTAAATACCTAACAGAATACCTAACAGAATACCTAACAGAATACTTAACAGAATACCTAACAGAATACCTAACTAAATACCTAACAGAATACTTAACAGAATACCTAACAGAATACCTAACAGAATACCTAACAGAAAACCTATCAGAAAACCTATCAGAATGCTTAACAGAATACTTAACAGAATACTTAACAGAATACTTAAGAGAATACTTGTCAGAATATTTACCAAAATACCTTGTGTCAGCCAACAGACTGGAGCATGGAGCAGGCCTTAGCCCATCTGCCTGTGTACAGAGAGACCCTGCAGCCGTACCCATCACATTAGAGTAGACTAGATGAGTATACATCATAGATTAGATCCGATCAAACAGGCTGTATTGGTCAGTATGTACACACACCTATCTGGGGTAGATGGCAGATGTACAGTATCTGATATTACAGATTACATTACTACATACATACAGAGGGACGTTGTGCTTAGTGGGACCTGTGTGAGAAATGTCTGACATAGCGTCACTTATTAGGGTGTCCAAACAAAAGCGCATTTTTTTTTAAAGAAATGGGTAAAACAATATGTTAATATGTTGTGTAGATAATTTTCCAAGAAACCTCATGTCTCTATCACATATTTCAGTTGAATGCATTCAGTTGTACAACTGACTAGGTATCCCCCTTTCCCTAATCCGTTCAAAGGTTATTGTTTTTTTAAACCCTTTTAGGATGGCCAGAATCAGTGTGACCACAGAAAAAACGTGATCAATAATCAGGAATATTGCATCACGTCAGCTAGGCTGGATTCTGCGTAAGAATTAAAGCTATTGGCTAGCTGACGGGCCGGTAGTCATCTTTCTTCTGAAATCCACAGAACATAAAACAATATAGATGTAAGATGGATATTGATTTTGAGAGATGACATGTAGCATTTTTATGTTTTAGCATACACTTTTCATATTAATTCAAAATTCTTCTTCCTTTTAGAAGATTTCTCAGAAAAACAAGCCTATCTCTGTGAAATGTCAACAAAGCACTGAGCAAATACTAAGCTTTTTATTTTCAAAGGCTTTTATATTTAATTCAGCTCTTGTTTATAACAATTTTGATTTTTAAAACCCGAGGAAACAACAGACGACGACCACAAAAGGTAAAATCCTCAAAAGTTGTCAGGAGAAACCTCCATCGCTATGACAACAGCTTATTGTCGGATGTATTAGGTTACGAAATCCGACTTTTTGGAAAAAATGCTAATGATATATTAAAGACCCCACTGAACGATTCAGAGTATGAATAATCATATTTGTCTTGGTAAAACGTATTTTATAACATAAGGAAGGGACATTTCATCACCAAAGCGTGTTTTACACAGTTTTTTATCTGTGCAGTAGGACCAGACGAACCAACTCCCATTTTCTTCACAGCTAACATGTTAATATCTATCTGTTTTTAAGTATCATTTAATTCTAGTCTCTGTTCTCCATTGATGCATTGTTAGTAGTGGGTGAACTACCGTATTACTGATTCCAAATTAACAACCATTGATTAGGATGTGGAATTTCACAGGGTTGAACGAGGACATTTGGGATATATTGACCTGCTATTCCATCACTTATCTAGCCGTTGCTATGTGGTGAACAGCTTATTTATCACATTCATTAAATGCCACATCTCCTGGTCAATATTCAATGTACCATTTGCTGCGGCAGTGTTTCAGTGTTCTATAGGGAGTGTGCTTTTACTTTGAAGGCCTGTCTTTATGAAAGTGCTGAAAATATAGATCGATCTATCTATCTATCTATCTATCTATCTATCTATCTATCTATCTGTCTATCTGTCTATCTGTCTATCTATCTGTCTATCTGTCTATCTGTCTATCTGTCTGTCTGTCTGTCTGTCTGTCTGTCTGTCTGTCTGTCTGTCTGTCTGTCTGTCTGTCTGTCTGTCTGTCTGTCTGTCTGAAACAGAAATAGATTAAGATAGAGGAAGAGTGTATACACCAGACACGATGGAAGAGTTACAGTGGAGGCAGAGTGGTGAAAAAAAACAACTTGATATTGAGAGAGGTGAAGGAAAGAAGACCCTCTTGAAGAAAATAGAAACATCTGCAGATCTAGAGGTAAACGGAGAGATGAAAAGCAGAGCGATGAGAGAACTTTTGAGTCCTCACCTTGTGAGCGAACCTCGCAGATAGACAGGAGTGCTCTAGTCACACTACAGAAGACATAAATTCACAGTCAGGTAGAGCTATCTTACAAAGTTTAAAAAGACTTCCACCATGAATGATTTAGGAGACAAAACTTCACTTTTAACGTGCCAATAAAAACCATGTGTCATTTCCATCAAGGAGCTTCCTGAAGGGTTGGCTATTGGCCTACTTCCATTTACTGTCGTAAAGTAACTCTCACTTTAATGGCTGCTCTTACTCTCAGTTTCTCTGTCGATCAATCTTTTTCCCACCCCCCCTCTCTCTCTCTCTCTCGCTGTCTCTCTCTCTCTTTTTCACTCACTCTGTCTCTTTCCCTTTCTATCTCATCTCTCTCGCTTTTTCTCTTGCTCTCTATCTCTTTCCATTTCACTCTAATCTCTCTATCTCCCCTCTTTCCCTCTCGCGCTCATCTCTCTCTCACATCTCTCTCTCATTCTCTCTCTTTCACTCTCTCTCTCCCATCTCTCTCTCTCTCTCGCTCTCATTTATCTCGCTCATCTCTCTCTCATCTCTCTCATTTCCTTTCTCGCTCAGTCTCTCTTCGCTCTCGCTTTTTCTATCAATATATCTATTTATCTGTCAATCTTTTTTTCAATTTCTCAATCAATCTCTCCATGTTATCAGAAAAGTGAACATGAAGGAAACGAGAAAGGAGGTATTTTCAGACTACCGTAGCAGGCAACAGACGTGCATACTAACACACACTAACACATACACACTAACACATACACACTAACACACACATACTAACACATTCACAATAACACAAACACACTAACACATTCACAATAACACACACATACAAACACAAACACAATAACTCACACATACTAACACATACACACTAACACATACATACTAAAACGTACACACTAACATATACACAATAACACACACACACACTAACCCATACATACACAATAACACATGTATACACACACTAACACAAACACACACACACTAACAAACATATACTAACACGTACACACTAACACATATATACTAACACATACACACTAACACGTACACACTAACACATACATACTAACAAATGCATTACATACTAACACACACATACTAAAACGTACATACTAACACGTACATACTTACAGATTCATTATATACTAACACATACATTACACACTAACACATACACACTAACACAAACATTACATACTAAAAAATACATTACACACTAACACATACATACTAACACATACATTACATACTAACATGTACATACTAACACATACATACTAACACATACATTATACACTAACACATACACACTAACACATACATGACATACTAACACACACATACTAACACATACATACTAACACATACATACTAACACATACATTACTTACTAACACATACATACTAACAAATACACACTTTTTTTTTTTTTTTTTTTTTTTTTACCGTTATTTTACCAGGTAAGTTGACTGAGAACACGTTCTCATTTGCAGCAACGACCTGGGGAATAGTTACAGGGGAGAGGAGGGGGATGAATGAGCCAATTGTAAACTGGGGATTATTAGGTGACCATGATGGTTTGAGGGCCAGATTGGGAATTTAGCCAGGACATCGGGGTTAACACCCCTACTCTTACGATAAGTGCCATGGGATCTTTAATGACCTCAGAGAGTCAGGACACCCGTTTAACGTCCCATCCGAAAGACGGCACCCTATACAGGACAGTGTCCCCAATCACTGCCCTGGGGCATTGGGATATTTTTTAGACCAGAGGAAAGAGTGCCTCCTACTGGCCCTCCAACACCACTTCCAGCAGCATCTGGTTTCCCATCCAGGGACTTACCAGGACCAACCCTGCTTAGCTTCAGAAGCAAGCCAGCAGTGGTATGCAGGGTAGTATGACATACATTACATACTAACACATGCATAATAACACATACATACTAACACATACATACAAACACATTATACACTAACACATACATACTAACACATACATACAAACATATTATACACTAACACATCATACTAACACATACGTTACATACTAACACATACATATTAACACATACATTACAAATAACACATACATTACATACTAACACGTATATTACACACTAACACATACATACTAACACATATAATACATATTAACACATACACACAAACCCATACACACTAACACATCACACACTAACGCAAACAAACTAACACAAACACACTAACACATACATTACATACTAACACGTACACACTAACCCAAACATACTATCACATACATACTAACACATACATTACATACTAACACATTACACACTAACACACACACACACTAACCCATGCATTACATACTAACACATACATACTAACACATACATTACATACTAACACATACATTACACACTAACACATACATTACATACCAACACATACATACTAACACATACATTACATACTAACACATACACACTAACACATACATTACATACCAACACATACACACTAACACATACATTACATACCAACACATACATACTAACACATACATTACATACTAACACATACATTACACACTGACACATACACACTAACACATACATTACATACCAACACATACATACTAACACATACATTACATACTAACACATACATTACATACTAACACATACATTACATACCAACACATACATACTAACACATACATTACATACTAACACATACATTACATACTGACACATACACACTAACACATACATTACATACCAACACATACATACTAACACATACATTACATACTAACACATACATTACATACTAACACATACATTACATACTAACACATTATACACTAACACATACATACTATCACATACATACTAACACATTATACACTAACACATACATACTTACACATGCATTACATACTAACACATGCATTACATACTAACACATACATACTATCACATACATACTAACACATACATACCAACACATACATTACACACTATCACATACATACTAACACATACATACTAACACATACATTACTTACTAACACATACATACTAACAAATACACACTAACACATACTTTACATACTAACACATACATACTAACACATACATTACACATTAATACATACACACTAACACATACATTACACACTAACACATACATACTAACAAATACACACTAACACAGCCATTACATACTAACACATGCATTACACATTAATACATACACACTAACACATACATTACACACTATCACATACATGCTAACACATACACACTAACACATACATTACATACTAACACATACATACTAACACATACATTACATACTAACACACACATACTAACACTTACATTACATACTAACACATACATTACACACTAACACATACATTACATACTAACACATACACACTAACACATACATTACATACTAACCCATTACACACTAACACACATACTAACACATACATTACATACTAACACGTACATACTAACACATGCACACTAACCCAAACATACTATCACGTACATACTAACATACATTACATACTAACACATTACACACTAACAAACACACACTAACCCATACATTACATACTAACACATACACACTAACACATACATTACATACTAACACATACATTACATACTAACACATACACACTAACAAATACACACTAAAACATACATTACATACTAACACATGCATACCAACACATACATAAAAACACATTATACACTAACACATACATACTAACACATACATTACATACTAACACATACATACTAACACATACATACTAACACATACATACTAACACATGCTTTGCATACTAACACATACAATACATACTAACACATACATACTAACACATACATACTAACACATACATTACATACTAAAACATATACACTAACACATACATACTAACACATACATTACATACTACACATACATACTAACACATACATACTAACACATACATTACACACTAACACATACATTGCATACTAACACATACGTACTAACACATACATTGCACACTAATACATACACACTAACACATACAGTACATACTAACACATACATTACACACTAACACATACATACTAACACATATATTACATACTAACACAAACACACTAACACATTACACACTAACACAAACATACTAACACAAACACACTAACACAAACATACTAACACAAACACACTAACACAAACATACTAACACAAACACACTAACACATTACACACTAACACAAACATACTAACACAAACACACTAACACAAACACACTAACACAAACATACTAACACAAACACACTAACACAAACATACTAACACAAACACACTAACACAAACATACTAACACAAACACACTAACACAAACATACTAACACAAACACACTAACATATACATGACATACTTACACATACACACTAACACATACATTACATACTTACACATACATACTAACACATACATTACACACTAAGACATACATTACATACTAACACAGACATACTAACACATGCATTACACACTAATACATACACACTAACACATACAGTACATAATAACACATACATTACACACTAACACATACATACTAACAAATACACACTAACACATACATTAAATACTAACACATACATACTAACACATACATTACATACTATCACATACATACTAACACATACATTACTTACTAACACATACATTACAATTAACAGATACATTACATACTAACACATACATACGAACACATACATTACTTACTAACACTTACATACTAACAAATACACACTAACACATACAGTACATACTAACACATACATACTAACACATACATACTAACACATACATACTAACACATACATTACATACTAACACATACATACTAACACATACATACTAACACATACATTATATACTAACACATACAAACTAACACATATATTACATACTAACACATACATTACATACTAACACATACATACTAATATATACATTACATACTAACACATACATTACACACTGACACATACATTACATACTAACACATACATATTAACACATACATTACACACTAATACATACATTACACACTAACACATACAAACTAACACATATATTACATACTAACACAAACACACTAACACACACAGTACATACTAACACATACATTACACACTAACACATACATACTAACACATGTATTACATACTAACACAAACACACTAACACATTACACACTAACACAAACACACTAACACAAACATACTAACACAAACACACTAACACATACATGACATACTAACACATACATTACATACTAACACATACACACTAACACATACATTACATACTAAACCATTACACACTAACACATATACTAACACATACATTAAATACTAACACTTACATACTAACACATACAAACGAACACATATATTACATACTAACACATACATTACATACTAACACATACATACTAACACATACATGGCATACTAACACATACATTACACACTAACACATACATTACATACTAACACATATATTACACACTAACATATACATACTGACACATACATTACATACTAACACATACATTGCATACTAACACATGTATACTAACACATACATTACATACTAACACATACATTTTAACACATACATTACATACTAACACATACATTACATACTGACACATACATACTAACACATACATTATATACTAACACATACATTACATACTAACACAAACATACTAACACATACATTACATACTAACACGTACATACTAACACATACATGATATACTAACACATACATTACATACTAACACATACATTACATACTGACACATACATACTAACACATACATTATATACTAACACATACATTACATACTAACACATACATTACATACTAACACATACATTACATACTGACACATACATACTAACACATACATTACATACTAACACATACATTACATACTAACACATACATACTAACACATACATTATATACTAACACATACATACTAACACATACATTACATACTAACACATACATACTAACACATACAATACATACTAACACATACATACTAACACATACATTATATACTAACACATACATACTAACACATACATTACATACTAACACATACATACTAACACATACATTATATACTAACACATACATTACATACTAACACATACATTATATACTAAAACATACATTACATACTAACACATACATTACATACTAACACATACATTACATACTGACACATACATACTAACACATACATTACATACTAACACATACATTACATACTAACACATACATACTAACACATACATTATATACTAACACATACATACTAACACATACATTACATACTAACACATACATACTAACACATACATTACATACTAACACATACATACTAACACATACATTATATACTAACACATACATACTAACACATACATTACATACTAACACATACATTACATACTAACACATACATACTAACACATACATTATATACTAACACATACATTACATACTAACACATACATACTAACACATACATTATATACTAACACATACATACTAACACATACATTATATACTAACACATACATACTAACACATACATTATATACTAACACATACATTACATACTAACACATACATACTAACACATACATTATATACTAACACATACATTACATACTAACACATACATACTAACACATACATTATATACTAACACATACATTACATACTAACACATACATACTAACACATACATACTAACACATACATTATATACTAACACATACATTACATACTAACACATACATACTAACACATACATTATATACTAACACATACATTACATACTAACACATACATACTAACACATACATTACATACTAACACATACATACTAATACCTACATAATAACACATACATTCTAGCACATTCACACAAACACATTCATACTAACACATACCATCTTAAATTATTAGTAAATAGTCCCATTGATAAATAACCGCAAATGATACATCACCATAGATATCATCCAAATGCCCACAGCAATTTGCATATCACAGTTAGCCTCTGGTTTACCTCACAGTGAGAACATGGGACCTATAATTACACTGTAATATGTTTCAAGGGCAAGTAAAAATCACATCTTCCAGCTGCCTATTCTGACTAATCAGGTTTGATGGCAGAATAAGCAGCTGCGTTGATATATAACATATACAGAGAGTACACAGTGCATTTGGAGAATATTCAGACCCTTTGACTTTTTCCACATTTTGTTACGTTACAGCCTTATTCTAAAATTTTGTAAATATTTTTTCCCCTCATCAATCTACACACAATACCCCATAATTGAAAAGAAAAAACAGGTTTTTAGAATTGTTTGTAAATAAACTAAAAATAAAAAACTGAATTACCATATTTGCATAACTATTCAGACCCTTTGCTATGAGACTCTAAATTGAGCTCAGGTGTATCCTATTTCCATTGATCATTCTGGAAAGGCACACTTCTGTCTATATAAGGCCCCATAGTTGACAGTGCATGTCAGAGCAAAAAGAAAGCCATGAGGTCGAAGGAATTGTCTGTAGAGCTCCGGGACAGGATTGTGTCGAAGCACAGATCTGGGGAGGGTACCAAAACATTTCTGCAGCATTGAAGGTCCCCAAGAACACAGTGGCCTCCATTATTCTTAAATAGAAGAAGTTTGGAACCACCAAGTCTCTTCCTAAAGCTGGCTGCCCGGCCAAACAGCAATCGCGGGAGAAGGGCCTTGTTCAGGGAGGTGACCAATATCCCGATGTTCACTCTGACAGAGCTCCAGAGTTCCTCTGTGGAGATGGGAGAACATTCCAGAAGGACGACCATCTCTGCAGCACTCCACCAATCAGGCCTTTATGGTAGGATGGCCAGACAGAAGCCTCTCCTCAGTAAAAATCACGACAGCCTGCTTGGAGTTTGTCAAAAGGCACCTAAAGGACTCAGACCATGAGAAACAAGATGTTCTGGTCTGATGAAACCAATATTGAACTATTTTGTCGGAATACCAAGCGTCACGTCTGGAGGAAACCTGGCACCATCCCTACGGTGAAGCATGGTGGTGGTGGCATCATGCTGTGTGGGTGTAACATCTCTTGATAGACCAAAAAATAGCTGTTCAGCGATGCTCCCCATCCTACCTGACAGAGCATGAGAGTATTTGCAGAGAAGAAAGAGAGAAACTCTCCAAATTATTATATATATTTTTTATATTTTTATATAAAAATAAATACTTTATTTACCAGGTAGGCAAGTTGAGAACACGTTCTCATTTACAATTGCGACCTGGCCAAGATAAAGCAAAGCAGTTCGACACATACAACAACACAGAGTTACACATGGAGTAAAACAAACATAGTCAATAATACAGTAGAAAAAATAAGTCTATATACAATGTGAGCAAATGAGGTAAGATAGGGGAGGTAAAGGCAAAAAAAGGCTATGGTGGCGAAGTAAATACAATATAGCAAGTAAAACACTGGAATGGTAGATTTGCAGTGGAAGAATTTGCAAAGTAAAGATAGAAATAATGGGGTGCAAAGGTGCAAAAATAAATAAATAATTAAATACAGTAGGGGGAGAGGTAGTTGTTTGGGCTAAATAATAGATGGGCTATGTACAGGTGCAGTAATCTGTGAGCTGCTCTGACAGCTGGTGCTTAAAGCTAGTGAGGGAGATAAGTGTTTCCAGTTTCAGAGATTTTTGTAGTTCATTCCAGTCATTGGCAGCAGAGAACTGGAACGAGAAGCGGCCAAAGGAAGAATTGGTTTTGGGGGTGACCAGAGAGATATACCTGCTGGAGCACGTGCTACAGGTGGGTGCTGCTATGGTGACCAGCGAGCTGAGATAAGGGGGGACTTTACCTAGCAGGGTCTTGAAGATGACCTACATACAGGTGTGCCAAGCTTGTAGCGTCATACCCAAGAAGACTCGAGGATATAATTGCTGCCAAAGGTGATTCATTAAGAGTAAATGGTCTGATACTTATGTAAATGTGATATTTCTGTTCTTTAAACCTTGCAATCTAAAAAAAGAAATAACTGTTATTTTTTGTCATTACCGGGTATTGTTTGTGGATTAATGAGGAAAAAAACAATTTCATCGAATTTAGAATAAGGCTGTAACGTACCAACATTTGTAAAGGGGCTGAATGCTTTCCGAATGCACTATATAGTAGTGGGAGACAAACACAGGCCATTTTTCTTGGCTGGTTGGCTGGCTGGCTAGTGGCTGGTTGGCTGGCTGGCTGGTTAGTGGCTGGTTGGCTGGGTGGGTTTGTTGCTGGCTGGGTGGGTGGCTGGCTGGCTGGCTGGTGGCTGGGTGGCTGGGTGGGTTTGTGGCTGGCTGGCTGGCTAGTGGTTGGTTGGCTGGGTGGGTTTGTGGCTGGGTGGGTGGCTGGGTGGCTGGCTAGCTGGCTGGCTGGCTGGTGGCTGGGTGGCTGGGTGGGTTTGTGGCTGGGTGGGTGGGTGGGTGGGTGGCTGGTTGGCTGGCTTGTTGCTGGCTGGGTGGGTGGCTGGCTGGCTGGCTGGTGGCTGGGTGGCTGGGTGGGTTTGTGGCTGGCTGGCTGGCTAGTGGTTGGTTGGCTGGGTGGGTTTGTGGCTGGGTGGGTGGCTGGGTGGCTGGCTAGCTGGCTGGCTGGCTGGTGGCTGGGTGGCTGGGTGGGTTTGTGGCTGGGTGGGTGGGCGGGTGGGTGGCTGGTTGGCTGGCTGGCCGGCTAGTGGTTGGTTGGCTGGGTGGGTTTGTGGCTGGGTGGGCTGGTGGGTGGCTGGTTGGCTGGCTGGCTGGCTGGCTGGCTGCGTGGCTGGCTAGCTGCGTGGCTGGGTGGGTGGGTGGGTGTGCGGCTGGTGGCTGGCTGGCTGGCTGGCTGGCTGGGTGGCTGGCTGGCTGGGTGGCTGGCTGGGTGGGTGGGTATGTGGCTGGTGGCTGGCTGGCTGGTTGGCTGGCTGGTTGGCTGGCTGGTGGCTGGATTATGGCTGGCTGGCTGGTGGCTGGATGGTGTGTGTCTGTGTGTGTGTGTTTGTGTGTGTCTTGACTGAATGGTGTGTGTTTCTGTGTGTGTGTCTTGGCTTGTGTTTAACTTTGGTCTCCGTTAGAACAGCTGTCCAATGAGAGACACAGGTGTCAGGGTGGAAGGGAACAACATCCAGGATAATCAAACTGTTTACCTGTTTGACTAGGTGTGTGTGTGTGTGTGTTTAGAGACAGATTGAGTGTGTTATTTGGGATTGTTAGAGTGTGTGAGTTCCTGTGAGGGTATCATTTCTGAAAGCCCAATAAACTATTCACTCTGCAAGCACTCAGACACTCACATTTCCTTACTTACTAGTGGCCTCTCACAGATCAGAATTACACAGCAGGTAACACACAGACACGCACACAAACAGCAGGGAACGGAACCACAGGCTGGAAAGGAAAATAGAGGAATACTAATCAGATAGTAAATGATGACGGATCAACTAATCTCAGGGCAACGTGGAACTGCTGAGGAACACATGGGTTTAGAGAGAGAGACAAAAACAGGACATGTGTACGGGAGAGAGAGAAAGAGAGAGAGATACAGAGAGAAAAAGTGACAGCACAGATGAATGACTGATAGGCAGACAGACGGACGGATAGACGGCCAGAGACAGACAGACAGACGTGCGGACAGACAGACCGACGTTAATTAGTAACAAGAGGCATAGAGATACCTGAGTCAAAATCAATGTCATGATGATAGCAAAATTACACCAAAGACATCAAAAATATTCACACCCCTCAGGGGCAGTTAAAACTTCGTGTCAATAGGGGGTGCTGTTAGCACTTTGTAATAATTTCGTTCCCAAATTAAACTGCCTCATACTCAATTATTGCTCGTACAATATGCATATTATTATTACTATTGGATAGAAAACACTCTCTAGTTTCTAAAACCGTTTGAATTATATCTGTGAGTGAAACAGTACTGGTCTTAGAGCAATTTTCCTATGTGGATGTGAGAATGCAGAATTCTGCTTGCTGTTCTGAGATCTGTTTTTAAATCTGCCTGTCTTCTATTGGTTGAGATGCACTGCATACGCCTTCCCCTGGATGTTAGCGAATAGTGAGACTTGAAATGGAGTCTCTACGCAGATCTGAAAGGTTATAAATAGCTTGGGAAGGAAGGGTCTGGTCTTTTCCCTCTTCGCTCTGACGCAGGAAGGACCTTGGCATACCGTACTAGAACCTTCGGTTATAGCTCTTAGAAATATCCGGCTGTGTTTGTATTCGATATAGGCGTTAAAGACATCATAATGTTGTTATTTTAAACCGAATTATATCAATTTATGTCAGTATATTGCGATTTTCGGGTATTTATTTTTGTGGCGTTCTAGGGAGTTGGGTATCTCTGGCTCACATGCTAATGTTTACTGCTAATTGCAACGTTGAAGAGGACAATCTACAACCGAGCAACGATTCTTTTGGACAAAGGACACCTTTCCCAAGATTCTGATGAGAGTTCATCAAAAAGTAAGAACTATTTATGCTGTTAATTCGTTGTTCTGTTGAAAAATCTAAAATACATAAGCCGCCATTAATTTCAGTGCAGCCTCGCTTTAACGCACGCTGTATGTTGTAGTAACGTTAATTTTAAAAATGTAACACAGCAATTGCATTAAGAACTAATGTATCTTTCATTTGCTGTCCAACCTGTATTTTTTAGTCAAGTTTATGATTATTTATTGATTAGAATAGGTGCCTCTCCCAAGATTTCTCCCGACATTTTCTTGGCAGCTTGGCTACTTTTCTCATTGTATAACCACGATTTGTGCCGCTAAATATGCACATTTTCGAACAAACTCTATATGCATTGTGTAATATGATGTTATAGGACTGTCATCTGAAGAATTCTGAGCAGGTCAGTGAAAAGATTAATATATTTTGGTGGTTTATACGTTATCGCTATTTTTGGCTTGAATCAATGCTGTTGTGATGTTTGCTATTGTGGTAAGCTAATATAACGCTATATTGTGTTTTCGCTGTAAAACACTTAGAAAATCTGAAATATTGGCTGGATTCACAAGATCTGTGTCTTTCATTTGCTGTACGCTGTGTATTTTTCATAAATGTTTTATGACGAGTATTTAGGTAATACACGATGGTCTCTGTAGTTATTCTAGTTGCTTTGGGGAGAGTTGTGATGATGGCTGCAATGGCAAACTATGATTTATACCTGAAATATGCACATTTTTCTAACAAAACATATGCTATACAATAAATATGTTATCAGACTGTCATCTGATGAAGTTGTTTCTTGGTTAGTGGCTATTTATATCTTTATTTGGTCGAAATTGTGATAGCTACCTATGCAGGAAAAAAATAGTAGAGTAAAAAAAGTGGTGTCTTTTGCTAACGTGGTTAGCTAATAGATTTACATATTGTGTCTTCCCTGTAAAACATTTTAAAAATCAGAAATGATGGCTGGATTCACAAGATGTGTATCTTTCATCTGGTGTCTTGGACTTGTGATTTAATGATATTTAGATGCTACTATTTACTTGTGACGCTATGCTAGGCTATGCTAGTCAGCTTTTTTTACTGATGGGGGTGCTCCCGGATCCGGGTTTGTGAGGAAGTAGAGGTTAACTCCTTATGGACAGGGGGCATTATTCAGAAGTTTGGATGAATGAGGTGCTCAAAGTAAACTGCCTGTTACTCAGGCCTAGAAGTTAGGATATGCATAGAAAACACTCTAACGTTTCCAAAACTGTTAAAATAATGTCTGTGAGTATAACGGAACTGATAGAGCAGGCAAAAACCCGAGGAGGAGGAGGTGGAGGTGGAGGTGACACCTTTTAAAATGTCTGTCTATGGGGAAATCAATGGAAATCCTCCCAGACTGCAGTTCCTAGGGCTTCCAGTAGATGTCAACAGTCTTTAGAAAGAGTTTCAGGCTTGTTTTTTGAAAAATTAGATAGAATTTGTAGTTTTTCTAAGTGGCTCCCATTTTGGCTGTAGTGTTATGACGTGCGTGGATGAGAGCGCACACTTCGTTATTTATCTCCGGTAATGAACATACTATTCTCCGTATAAAATTGTATCATTTATTTACATATTAACCTCTAACGAGCCTCTACCCCGGATCCGGGAGCACCCCCCACCCCCCCCCCCACACTGATTAGCATCGCTAGCATAGCGTCACAATTAAATAGTAGCATCTAAATATCATTAAATCACAAGTCCAAGACACCTAATGAAAGATACAGATCTTGTGAATAAAGCCACCATTTCAGATTTTTAAAATGTTTTACAGGGAAGACACAATATGTAAATCTATTAGCTAAACACGATAGCAAAAATCACAATTTTTCTTTGTCCACCATTTTCTCTCAACACCAGTAGCTATCACCAATTTGGCTAAACTAAGATATTGATAGCCACTAACCAAGAAAAAACCTCATCAGATGACAGTCTGATAACATATTTATGGTATAGGATAGGTTTTGTTAGAAAAATGTGCATATTTCAGGTAGATATCATAGTTTACAATTGCACCCACCGTCACAATGGACTAGAAAAAATACATAGAGCAACGTGTATTACCTAATTACTAATCATCAAACATTCGTAAAAATACACAGCATACACTAATCGAAAGACACAGATCCTGTGAATAGAGAGTTGTGATGGTGGCTGCAATGGTAAACTATGATTTATACCTGAAATATGCACATTTTTCTAACAAAACCTATCCTATACCATAAATATGTTATCAGACTGTCATCTGATGAGTTTTTTCTTGGTTAGTGGCTATCAATATCTTAGTTTAGCCGAATTGGTGATAGCTACTGGTGTTGGTGGACAAATAAAAGATGGTGTCTTATGCTAATGAGTTTAGCTAATAGATTTATATCTTTACATATTGTGTCTTCCCTGTAAAACATTTTAAAAATCGGACATGTTGGCTGGATTCACACGATCTGTGTCTTTCATTAGCTGTATTGGACTTTAATGTGTGAAAGTTAAATATTTAAAAAATATATATTTTTTTGAATTTCGTGGCTCTGCCTTTTCAGTGGAATGTGGCAGTCCTAGACAGGTTAAATATTTCTTACTATGAGGCGATCTTCCATCAGATTCTTGGGCAATGAATCCTTTCTTGGGTCTAATCTTCTTTTGGTCGAAAGATGTCCACTTGTCCGTCGAAATGCTCACTAACGTACGACCGGGACCACGAAACGTGCCCGGAGCTTCAAAGTCTATTACAAAGCAATGCCTCAAAATCGCACTAAACGGATATAAATTGCTATAAAACGGTTTAAATTAACTACATTATGATGTTTCTAACACCTATAACGAGTAAAAACATGACCGACGCTATATTACTGGCTAAACCAAGACTTGGAAAAAGGCCAGTCAGATATCCTTCTTGCGTTGAGCGCAGACTCCAAAGGAATCCTACTTCCGGTCTTTGTTCATTTATAGAGCCTGTGATTGCGCAATAGACTCCATTCAAATTGTCATCACTTACTGACATCTAGTGGAAGGCGTGGGCAGTGTTTGTATCTCATAGGATTAACAGAGACTTTAAAAACTGATCTGGAACCAGAGGCCAAGATGTCTAAATCTCACACACTGGGAGGAAAAGTGCTGTAGAATGAGTTCTGTTTCACTCAGAGACATAATTCAAACGACTATAGAAACTAGAGAGTGTTTTCTATCCAATAATAACAATAATATGCATATTGTACGAGCAAGAATTGAGTACTAGGCAGTTTAATCTGTAGAGTTAATTATGCTAATGCGAAATAGCACCCCCTATAGTTGCAAGAAGTTAAGGTACCTGAGGATTGATTAGAAATGTTGTTTGACTTGTTTGGACCAAGTGTATTGGCATTGTTTGGGATTCATTTTGTATGCATTTTGAATGAGGGGAAACAGTTGGATTATTGAATGAAGCACGTCAACTAAACTGACTTTTTTGGGATATAAAGAAGGACTTTATCGAAAAAAATGACCATTTGTGATGTAGCTGGGACCCTTTGGATTGCAACGAGAGGAAGATCTTCAAAGGTAAGTGATTTATTTTATTGCTACTGCGTCACCGGAGGCCCAGGACTGGGTGCCGTCACCGCAGGCCCCGGACTGCGGACCATCGCCGGAGGCTCCGGACTGGGGACCGTCGCCGGAGGCTCCGGACTGCAGACCATCGCTAGAGGCGCCGGACTGGAGACCATCGCTGCAGGCTCTGGACTGACCGTGGAGCAGGCACAGGATGAACCAGACTGTGGGGGAGCACTGGAGATCTGATGCTTATCCTTGACACCACTCTTCCAGGCTGAATGCCCACTTTAGCCCGGCAGGTGCGGAGCGCAGGCATAGGACGCACTGAGCAGTCACAGCGCACCGGAGACACAGTGCGCAGAGCCGGCGCAGGATACCCTGGGCCAAGACGGCGCACTGGAGACCAAGAGCGCTGAGCTGCCACAGTCTGCCCTGGCTGCATGCCCACTCTAGCGTGGCACTTGCGGAGAGCTGGCTCCGAGCGCACCGGGCTGTGCACGCGCACCGGAGACACCGTGCGCTTTACCGCATAACACGGTGCCTGACCAGTACCACGCTCCTTGCCGTGAGCATGGGGAGATAGCTCCGCTAAAACATTTTGGGAGTGGCTTCTCGGGCTTCCGTCGATGACTTGCCTCCTCATATCGTCGCCGTTCCACCTTTGCTGCTTTAATCTCCTCCTTTGGATGGCGATATTCCCCGGCCTGCCTCCAGGGTGCTTTACCGTCCAGAATCTCCTCCCATGTGCATTCGTCCCTTTTTCCACGCTGCTTGGTCCTTTGGTGGTGGGTATTTCTGTCACGGCTCCCGTCGTAATGAGGATCGGACCAAAGCGCAGCCAGGGGTAGTTTTCCAACATGGTTCCTCTTACCCCTGGGGTAGTTATCAGACATGGTTTATCTTACCCCTGGGGTAGTTATTAGACATGGTTTATCTTACCCCTGGGGTAGTTATCAGACATGGTTCCTCATACCCCTGGGGTAGTTATCAGACATGGTTTATCTTACCCCTGGGGTAGTTATCAGACATGGTTCCTCATACCCCTGGGGTAGTTATCAAACATGGTTTATCTTACCCCTGGGGTCATTATCAGACATGGTTTATCTTACCCCTGGGGTAGTTATCAGACATGGTTCCTCATACCCCTGGGGTAGTTATCAGAAAGGGTTTATCTTACCCCTGGGGTAGTTATCAGAAAGGGTTTGTCTTACCCCTGGGGTAGTTATCAGACATGGTTTATCTTACCCCTGGGGTAGTTATCAGA
>NC_074697.1:5877178-5887178 GCF_029448725.1 Salvelinus fontinalis
CGTGCTAGCTAACCAAAGAGGGAAATCATTCGTTCTGGAACCCAACTAAAGACTCTACTGGACATTGGACCCCGTTACAACATTCTGATGGAGTACCAAGAAAGATAAGACCCAATTTGGGATGCTTTTTCATATATATGTCGAACTGTTGAATGCTAACTCTGCTAACTATGCTAGGCTAGCGCTTGACTAGAATCAATGCTGCCTTATGCTAGCTTATGATGTTAGCTAATATAACGATATATTGTGTTTTCGCTGTAAAACACTTCAAAAATCGGAAATGTTGTCTGTATTCACAAGATATCTGTCTTTCATTAGTTATCCACCATATGTTTTTCTGAAATGTTTTATGAGGTGTAATTAGTAGCCGACGTTGGTGTATGTATTTTCTCTGGCTACTCCCGGCTGGATTCAGACTGTAGCTATGTATTAGCATTTTTGGGTAGCATCAATGTAAAACTGATTTATAGCTAAAATATGCACTTTTTATGAACAAAACATAGATTTATTGTGTAACATGTTATATGACTGTCATCTGAGGTCGTTTTTTCTGGGCTCTTTAGGTTGGGTTTAGTTTATTTCGGTTGGTTGTGCATGCTACTTCAATCATAATTCATACTTCATAATCATAATTCATACGTGTCTGTCCACTTTTGTATTTGGTGGTGAGCTAACATAAATATATGTGGTGTTTTCTCTGTAAAACATTTAAAAAATCGGACATGTTGGCTGGATTGACAAGATGTTTATCTTTCAAATGCTGTATTGGACTTGTTAATGTGTAAAAGTTAAATATTTTAAAAAAATAGATTTTGAATTTCGCGCCCTGCAGGGGTGTCATTTTCGGTCCGAGGTCGGGCTTGCACGCCAAACAGGTTAAACAAGGGTGTCAGTTGATATGATATAGAGCCTTTAAACAGGGGTGTCAGTTGATATGATATAGAGCCTTTAAACAGGGGTGTCAGTTGATATGATATAGAGCCTTTAAATAGGACAGGGGCGTCAGTTGATTTGATATAGAGCCTTTAAACAGGGGCGTCAGTTGATATAGAGCCTTTAAACAGGGGCGTCAGTTGATTTGATATAGAGCCTTTAAACAGGGGCGTCAGTTGATATAGAGCCTTTAAACAGGGGCGTCAGTTGTATTGATATAGAGCCTTTAAACAGGGGTGTCAGTTGATATGATATAGAGCCTTTAAACAGGGGCGTCAGTTGATTTGTCATAGAGCCTTTGAACAGGGGAGTCAGTTGATCTAGAGCCTTTAAACAGGGGCGTCAGTTGATTTGATATAGAGCCTTTAAACAGGGGCGTCAGTTAATATAGAGCCTTTAAACAAGGGCGTCAGTTGGCAGTTACCATACCCTAGTTAGCTCAAGACCCAAAATGTAACAGTAGGCTACAAAAAAGTAGACTATAATCATTCTAATCCCGATTAAAATGCAGCGGCTGTTTACTGTTATGGCTGGCTGGCTTTAAGACCATGCGGAGCATTGCTTGGAGAGAAGTTGCCAGCCTGCACGCCTTTCCCTCACTTTTAGAAATCAGAGACAGTGCCAGACAGTTTGTTTTAATTTTATGTCGGCATTTGAGATCGTCTTTGGAAGCCTTGCAGCTGTTTTATGCACCGTTTACTTTCACGTTGATGTTGGCATAGGAGGCGAGTCTGATAGGCTAGGGAAAGATACGCTTCCTCTGAAGTAAATTTGCCAAAATTAGCTATATAATTACTGGTGCCATTACAGAAATAAATACAACCATTCAGAATACTACTCCAGAGAGGATCATTAGCTTCTTTTAAATATGAGGTTTGCATTTTTTTAAGATTGCAATTTGGGCATCATGCAGAGCAAATAGCTAATTGTTGAGTTGCAGCGGTCAGTGAAAAACAGTTAAATAGGACTATCGCAATAATTCAAAATACAATCATAGTTAGAAAATTATTTTGAAAGCAAATGGCTACTGATGAAAAGAGAAGACAAAGAATAAAACTAATCTCTCTCTAGTTCTCAAAACATCTCCTAATTGGACAAACAGTTAGCCTATGCCGTTAGCACCAGCGGAGAGCACCGGCCATATCCAAGGCAGTGCGTTCATATTTACATATCATGATATTCTTCATCACTGAATCAGTGCCATTGTAACGTTTTTTGGGGGGACAATCATTTCCTCCTCCAGGCTGTGGACGTCATCCTGTACAATGTGTCTCCTCTTTTCGTAGGACTAGATTAGATGGTTGAAGAGGCCATTTTAGCATGTCAATCTTGGTGAGGCAAACTCAAAAACATATTTTTGATGCATGCCAGCAAAGCCACTACACAACACAACACTAAACAATACATGAACTGCACTATAACGGTGACAAATGGTGCCCACAAACTGTTAGAGCCTACATGAAGCTGTCCCAACAGCAGAGCTCTCCTTTCAGAACCATGGAGTGAATCCTTACCACTGCTACACCTGGCTATCAGCGGAGCGTTGTCTGGCAGCAAAACAGTTCATTCAGCCTCATTTACTGCCTTTTTTGAAAACCATAGCTGGTATGGTTGACTTGCTTCAAGAAATGCGTTTACTACCGAGTCCATGTGGTTTTGTGTAAGTTGATAAGAACCGCATTCGCTTCAATAGTAACGAACACTAAAATGAGTTCTGACTTTTAAACCATACACAAATATTATAAAATTTATGTTCAGTAATTTCATAATGTTTGACACTTAGCTTCAAGTAAACTCGCAAAATCAACTGGAATTACATGGCTCTATCACTGATCTTTTTGTTGAAAATGAATTTTTGAATGGGAAGAGACTGGCGTTCTCTGGATTTATGGTGCATTCAAGACAACTGGGAACTGAGAAAAACCCAAGGTTGAATCATGACGTCAGTGATCTTCAGGTCGGAGTTCTAGTAAGAGACCCGAGTTCCCGACTTGGAATTCCATGTTGGATGACCGTTCAAAAAGTATTTTCCCAGTCGGGGCTTGTTTTTTATGCTGGATTGACAGCATGACCAATGGATTGGATTGACAGCATTGACAGCATGACCAATGTTTTCATCCTTTCTGGCCAATTGTGATGCATGGGAATGTTTATCCTTTAAAGCTTGGAAAATAAAGCCTTTCAGACAGATATTTTAAATCCTTAAACCCAGACTATGACCATTCACACTTTCCACCAAATAGCAGGCAGGGGAAGTCAAATTGTGATTGCTTTGCAACTCTTGTAGTTAACCAATGATTCCTTCCGTAGCACTCATTACTGAATTTGCGATTTCCGACTTGTTGTGTAATGTTTATGTCAAATGGCCGATGAGCACCGATACGATTTATCTATAATTTATCTCATATGGATTGAAAAGGATTTTCTAGTAGATTGTCGACCTGATTCAAATCAAGTCAAACTTTATTTGCCACATGCGTCGGTAGACTTTACTGTGAAATGCTTTACTTACAAGCCCTTAACCAACTGTGCAATTCAAGAAGAAGAAAACATTTACCAAGTAGACTAAATTAAAAAGCAATAATAAAAAGTAACGAGGCTGTATACAGGGGGCAACGGTACAGTGTGTAGGGGTGCAGTGGTGCAGAGGTGCGGGCTAGTTGAGGTAATCTGACATGTAGTCTGGGGTGAAGTGACTATACATAGGTAACAAACAGCGAGTAGCAGCAGTTTACAAAAGGAGGGGGGTCAATGTAAATTGTCCGATGGCGATTTTATGAATTGCTCAGCAGTCTTATGGCTTGGGGGTAGAAGCTGTTGAGGAGCCTTTTGGTCCTAGACTTGGTGCTCCGGCACCGCTTGCCGTGCGGCAGCAGAGAAAACAGTCTATAACTTGGGTGATAGGAGTCTCTGACAATTTTATGGGCTTTCCTTTGATACCTCCTATTATATACGTCCTGGGCCGTTCGCACTTCTCTCTGTAGAGCCTTACGGTCAGATGCCGAGCAGTTGCCATACCAGGTGGTGATGCATCCGGTCAGGAGGCTCTCGAGGGTGCAGCTGTTGAACCTTTTGAGGATCTGGGGACCAATGCCAAATATTTCCAGTCTCCTGAGGGGGAAAAGGTTTTGTCGTGCCCTCTTAACGACTGTCTTGGTGTGTTTGAACAATGATAGTTCGTTGGTGATGTGGACACCAAGGAACTAGAAACTCTCAACCCGCTCCATTGCAGCCCTGTCGATGTTAATGTGGGCTTGTTGGGCCTGTCATTTCCTGTAGTCCACGATCAGCTCCTTTGTCTTGCTCACGTTGAGGGAGAGGTTGTTGTCCTGGCACCACACAGCCAGGTCTCTGACCTCCTCCCTATACGCCGTCTCATTGTTGTCGGTGATCAGACCTTCCAATGTTGTGTCATCAGCAAACTTAATGATGGTGTTGGAGTTTTGTTTGGCCACACAGTCGTGGCTGAACAGGGCATACAGGTGGGAACCAAGTACACACCCCTGATGGGATCAGCGTTGCCTACTCTTACCACCTGGGGGTCGGTCCATCAGGAAGTCCAGGGTCCAGTTGCAGAGGGAGGTGTTTAGTCCCATAGTCCTCAGCTTAGCGATGAGCTTCGTATGCGATATGGTGTTGAACGCTGAGCTGTAGTCAATGAACAGCATTCTCACATAGGTGTTCCTTTTGTCCAGGTGAGAAAGGGCAGTTTGAAGTGCGATGGAGATTGCATTACATTTACATTACATTTTAGTCATTTAGCAGACGTTCTTATCCAGAGCGACTTACAGTAGAGTGCATACATTTTATTACATTTTTTATTTTTTTTATTTTTTTACATTTCATTACATTTTACATACTGAGACAAGGATATCCCTACCGGCCAAACCCTCCCTAACCCGGACGACGCTATGCCAATTGTGCGTCGCCCCACGGACCTCCCGGTTGCGGCCGGCAGCGACAGAGCCTGGGCGCGAACCCAGCCCAGCCTGGGCGCGAACCCAGAAACTCTGGTGGCGCAGCTAGCACTGCGATGCAGTGCCCTAGACCACTGCGCCACCCGGGAGGCCGCATTCTACTCATTGCATCATCTGCGGATCTGTTTGGGCGGTATGCAAATTGGAGTGGGTCCATAGCCCTCACGTTGGTAGTCATGAAGTGCTTTGAAAGGCTGGTCATTGCTCACATCAACAGCATCTGACGTCATGATTCAACCTTAGGTGTCCGTGAGGATGTTGTTGATGTGAGCAATGACCAGGCTTTCAAAGCACTTCATGGCTACCAACGTGGGGGCTACGGGGCGGTAATCATTTTGGCAGGCTACCTTCGCTTCCTTAGGCACTGAGACTATGGTGGTCTGCTTGAAACTTGTAGGTATTACAGACTCAGTCAGGGAGAGGTTGAAAATGTCAGTGAATGCTTTGAGTACACGTCCTGGTAATCTGTCTGTCCCAGCAGCTTTGTGAATGTTTAAAGGTTTTGTTCACATCGGCTACCGAGAGCGTTATCACACAGTCATACAGAACAGCTGGTGCTCTCGTGCATGCTTCAGTGTTGCTTGCCTCGATGCGAGCCATTCATGACGATGACAGCTTGTCTACCTTGCTAGCTAAGATTTTGAAAGTATGATGTTGACATGATCAGTCCAATCAAAGCTACGGTAGATATAATGTTATTTGACTTAATTTTATCTGTGGCCAATGACTTTGAGCCTTCATGGATGGGCACTCCTTTTAGGTAAATCTATGACAGCACCCAAGGGTGTCTGAAAGGCCTAGCTCTCCCTACAGATTCTGTGGTGACATAGCGTCCCCATGAGTGACAGAGCACTGAGCCAATCAGGGAACAACCAGAGAAGATTACCAAAATCTACGTTCAGTATTTTCCGCTGTTTGCCCCTCCACCACAGAAAGCACTGAGCTAGGCTGAAACACCTACATTTTGGAGCTGCCTTACTCAATAAAAAAAAGAAAGAGATCAAGTTTGTATGCGACTTTACTTTAATTTGTTTTTTACATTGTTTCTAAACTGATATGTTTAGCTAAACAGGTGGGGCTCAAAACAGGCTCTGCCCCACCAGCCCTGAATGATGGGTCGCCGCTGGAGGACGGGTCGCCACTGGATGATTGACCTTCAAGACAAGGTCGTCCCTGATTAAACCTACTCTATGTCACTAAGCAATCGGGCATGCACTGTTCAGAACTGTCTTGTTTTGCTAACGGTGATTGAGTTATATTATTAGCCTAAATCATGACTATGCAATCTACTCATGACATTGGGAATAGGAACCTATCTTACATCATTCTGCAAATGTGATGATAGATGCAATGCCATCCTTTATTATACAGTTGAACAGTTATAAAGTTGAACATTTTATGGTGAAAACAATAGCTTCCCCTAACATGAAACTCATGCTGCCTATGGATGTCGGCATTTGAAGTCAGCCTTGTAGTAACTTGATAGCGTTCACCTTGGACTGCATGCACCGTTTCACAAGTAAATGAGTCCATTTATGAAGTGGTTGAGACGTGGTTGACAATGTACATGCTGTTCCACAGAGAAACCTGATAAAATGGCAGGTGGCATTTTTGTTGTTGCATTTTTTCTATTTTTTTTGCACTTTTTTTTTTTGTTGCTGTTTTTCAAATAAAATTTTTAAGTTTTGTGTAGAAATGAATTAAATTAACTTCAACTTCACAAAAATGTTTTTTTTTGATTACTTTCCCCTAAGAGTCTAGGCATACTCCCTTAAAAGACCTTCGCTTGAAAAACAAGAAAAAGAGGCAATAGTACTGTTTGTCCATCTTGAGACGCCGTAGCCAGTATACACTTCCTCAAAATAGTCCAAATTCATCTAAGATAACTCCAAAAACCTGTCATTAATTTTGACGTTTTTTTAGAGGAGATTTTTGTTGTTTTACATCTCACTAAGATGTTTGGTGGAGTATTTCTCTATGAAAAAATGTGCATGAAAATGAATCGTCTCTCACTGAACAACACCAAAGACTTTACTGAAGAATCCCTACTGTTGACCAATCACTGACGAAGGGACATAGACTTTGGCTACCGCTTGTCTCTAGAAAACATGTTGCGTGCCCGAACCGCCGAAAAAAACCTTACCGAAGTCCAAAACGAACAAAAACGGCAAAAAATATAACACAAACTCTTGCGAAGCATATGGACGCCTTAAGAAGATTGAAGGATGCATCAAAAACATTTGGTGTGTCGTCATAGTGGTCTCTAACTTGTGGTCAGAGTCGCTCAGTTGGAACAAACAATCTTTCTTCAATGCTGAATTGAATGCCATTGAGATAACAGAAACGGTGTCAAAATGTTTATTTTCTAAATGTAATTTAATCCAAGAAGTAATCGTTTGGTTCAGATTACAATATTTTAGCTGGTAACTTAATCAGTTACTCCATAACCCTACACACACACACACGCACGCACGCACGCACGCACACACAGGTGCACACTACTATGCACATACACACACTGACAACCCTGATTATATGTCTTGCTATGCAGCTCATAGCTCCCTTTGACAGCCTTTATAAATGCATGAAGCCTGTCACAACATTTCGACTTCTATTACACATAAATTGCTCGTAGAAGGTTTTATACTAAAGCTATTTGAAACCAAGCTGAGGCACCTTTTATGTTCCTCCCACTGTGTGACTATCACATTGAAATGGTGTCGTTTACTCCAGCGGGTGTTCAGTGGCCTTGTGATGGGTGTCGTCGTTCCGACATTTCCTCTCCTTTTGGAATATGCGTTTATCTCTAGCGTGGCCAAATACAAAGTTCCGTTCACCTTTCCCAGTAAACAGACGTCACACCACAACAAACCTTTAGGAATTAATGTATTCGATTGGCAAGAGACCAAAAGAGAGCGGGCTTATTTTTGTATGAATCTGTTTCTTCTGTGTGTAAATGCAGGTATTTTATATTTTGAGTGAATGTGTGTGTGTGTGTGTGTGTGTGTGTGTGTGTGTGTGTGTGTGTGTGTGTGTGTGTGTGTGTGTGTGTGTGTGTGTGTGTGTGTGTGTGTGTGTGTGTGTGTGTGTGTGTGTGTGTGTGTGTGTGTGTGTGTGTGTGAAAGAATCACATTAATCATTTATCTCTAGCAGCTGAAGACAAACAAAGCTGATTCATCCACCAAGCAACTTGCTCTCACTGTCTCGCTGCAACTAACAAGGCAATTGACTGTCCAATATGAGCACCATTTTCAGCCTCTTGTTCCCTTAGTGTTAAACACTGAAATAATCAACAACCTGTCCTGTAGCTGCTCGTTCAACCCCTCCATCCCTCCATCACTCGCTCTCTCCCTCCGTCTCTGCTCATGCTCATTTAATACATCCAAATTGGATTTCGTAATGCCCCCTGTGAGCGGTGGCTCGGCTGTCTCAACCACATCGCTTCAACAGCTTGTTGTTGTGTTTGTTTTATGTGTGTTCGATTTGTAACAGAAATCTGCAGCGAGATAAAAAAATATACCCACGTAACCTTCACACTGTATTGTCCTTAGCCCCGGGCTATTCTGGCCCTGGGCTGAGTTAGCCTGTGTTCACCAAGCATTTGTTGGCCCTGGGCTAAGGATTCATACTTGTATTCCAAAGCCCTGGGCTAAGGATTCATATTTGTATTCCAAAGCCCTGGGCTAAGGATTCCTACTTGTATTCCAAAGCCCTGGGCTAAGGATTCATACTTGTATTCCAAAGCCCTGGGCTAAGGATTCATACTTGTATTCCAAAGCCCTGGGCTAAGGATTCATACTTGTATTCCAAAGCCCTGGGCTAAGGATTCATACTTGTATTCCAAAGCCCTGGGCTAAGGATTCATACTTGTATTCCGAAGCCCTGGGCTAAGGATTCATACTTGTATTCCAAAGCCCTGGGCTAAGGATTCATACTTGTATTCCAAAGCCCTGGGCTAAGGATTCATACTTGTATTCCAAAGCCCTGGGCTAAGGATTCATACTTGTATTCCAAAGCCCTGGGCTAAGGATTCATACTTGTATTCCAAAGCCCTGGGCTAAGGATTCATACTTGTATTCCAAAGCCCTGGGCTAAGGATTCATACTTGTATTCCAAAGCCCTGGGCTAAGGATTCATACTTGTATTCCAAAGCCCTGGGCTAAGGATTCATACTTGTATTCCAAAGCCCTGGGCTAAGGATTCATACTTGTATTCCAAAGCCCTGGGCTAAGGATTCATACTTGTATTCCAAAGCCCTGGGCTAAGGATTCATACTTGTATTCCAAAGCCCTGGGCTAAGGATTCATACTTGTATTCCAAAGCCCTGGGCTAAGGATTCATACTTGTATTCCAAAGCCCTGGGCTAATGGACAAACACAACATGTAACAAACAATCTCTGCCACGCGACCAAATGGTGATAGCACATTTATTAACAGGTTATTTCCACTTGTTTCTACTAGCCTTGCATTTGATTTCCAACTGTGAAGGTTTGCATATTGCTGTCTTCCTGTCTGACCTCTGAAACAAGGTTTCGTTTTGACAATCTGATCTAAAATGGGTCGGTAATGAACTGCACTGTGAAGAGGTTGGTGAGCATCTTTCAGGAACTTCATTTGTTATTTCTTTACTGAAAACCATGCGTCATTTAAGTTGTGAACTGTAAACAAACGAGAAATCAACTTTTCTGATCCAGGCGAAATCACCCAACACTATTATTGTCATGATTATATCCAATTAGGTTAAGGTAAATAAAAAGCTATGACAACAGTCGGTTTGTAATTTCAGTTGGCAAAGTGAGAAGACGTTCGCCAGCCTGCATAGCAACATGTTTTTGTTAGGCATTGCAACCGATGTGGTTGCAAGGATGTCAGATTGAAGTTTTTTTGTTCTCAGATGGAAGGATGAAATAGTATTAACAGGCTATTTTGGCACCCTGTTTCTGGGGCTAACCCTGGTACACAGCAGGGCCTGCTAGCCCAGGGCTAAGGAGGCTCTTGCTGCTTTTTTACTATGTGAATTGGCTCCTGCCTGATATATGTAAAGTCTTCAATGCTGAATTGAATGTCATTGAGAAAACAGAGATTAAAAG
>NC_074697.1:5892178-5942178 GCF_029448725.1 Salvelinus fontinalis
CCCCACCCCCACTGAAAAACAAGTGCCGCGAAATTCAAAAAAAATATTTTTTTAAAATATTTAACTTTCACACATTAAAGTCCAATACAGCTAATGAAAGACACAGATCTTGTGAATCCAGCCAACATGTCCGATTTTTAAAATGTTTTACAGGGAAGACACAATATGTAAAGATGTACATCTATTACCTAAAAACACATTAGCATAATCCACCATCTTTTATTTGTCCACCAACACCAGTAGCTATCACCAATTCGGCTAAACTAAGATATTTATAGCCCCTAACCAAGAAAAAAACTCATCAGATGACAGTCTGATAACATATTTATGGTATGGGATAGGTTTTGTTAGAAAAAAGTGCATATTTCAGGTAGATGGCATAGGTTACAATTGCACCCACCGTCACAAATGGACTAGAATAACTACATAGAGCAACGTGTTTACCTACTTACTAATCATCAAACATTTCGTAAAAATACACAGCATACACTAATCGAAAGACACAGATCCTGTGAATACAGACAATATTTCAGATTTTCTAAGTGTCTTACAGCGAAAACACAATAAATCGTTATATTAGCATAGCACATAGCACATAGCAGCCCAGCATTGATTCTAGCCAAAGTGAGCGATAAAAGTCAACATCGCCAAAAGATATTAATTTTTTCACTAACCTTCTCAGAATTCTTCCGATGACACTCCTGTAACATCATATTACACAATCCATATAGAGTTTGATCGAAAATGTGCATATTTAGCCACCAAAATCATGGTTAGACAATGTGAAATGTAGCCCAGCTGGGCGCCATATTAGACAGTGATCTACTCTTATACATAAATACTCATAAACGTGACTAAAAAATATAGGGTGGACAGGGATTGATAGACTATTTAATTCTTAATACAATCGCGGAATTACATTTTTTAAATTATCCTTACTTTTCAATACAGTTTGCGCCAAGCGAAGCTACGTCAAAAAACATGGCGTCCTAAGCCACTAACATTTTTCGACAGAAATACGATTTATCATAATAAAAATGTCCTACTTTGAGCTGTTCTTCCATCAGTATCTTGGGCAAAGGATCCTTTCTTGGGTCTAATCGTCTTTTGGTGGAAAGCTGTCCTCTTGCCATGTGGAAATGCCAACTGCGTTCGGGATGAACTGGAAGCGTGCCCAGCAATTCACAGCGTTTCAGAAATAAATGTCCCAAAATCGCACTAAACGGATATAAATTGCTATAAAACGCTTTAAATTAACTACCTTATGATGTTTTTAACTCCCATAACGAGTAGAAACATGACCCGAGTAATATTACTCCCTCCACTAATGCTTGGAACAAGTGCGGGTCGATGTCCTCCAGGCGCATTACGCAGCAAGAAAAGAGTTCCTAGCTACAGGGTTTTTTAATTTGTAGTGCCTGTGAACGCGCAATCGACCCCATTCAAATCGTCATCACGTAAAGGCATCCAGGGGAAGACGTAAGCAGTGTCCGTATACTCATAGCAATAACTGCGTCCTTTTAACTGACTCCAGATCAGGGGCCAACATTTCTGAAATCTGACTCCATGTCAGGGAAATTGCTGTAGAATGGGTTCTGTTCCACTTAGAGACAAAATTTCAACTCCTATAGAAACTATAGACTGTTTTCCATCCAATAATAATAATAATATGCATATTGTACGATCAAGAATTTTGTGGGAAGCCGTTTCAAAAATTACACGATTAGCATAAATAGTGACAACAGCGCCCCCATCCTCAACAGGTTAACCCACAACAATAGAAAATAAACATTGAAAGAAAAGACTAAGGACAGAATCAAGAAAATAAGTTAGGACAGAGCCCTCCACACCAAACACTCAAATTCCAAAAAACTCCCAGAATGCGCTGAGAAGGAGAGACAGAGACAGAGAGAGTCAGAGATAGAGACAGAGACAAAAACAGATAGATAGAGAGAGACACAGAGAGAGAGAGAGAAGGGAAAAACTATAGCTGGGAAGATAGAGACAAGGTTACGGTAGCTATGTGGTAATTGATGGCTTTACACTCATCTCCTCTCTGGCCTAACAGAGGTATGAGAGGCTCCTCCTTTACACTCAACTCCTCTCTGGCCTAACAGAGGTATGAGAGGCTCCTCCTTTATACTCATCTCCTCTCTGGCCTAATATAGGTATGAGAGACTCCTCCTTTACACTCATCTCCTCTCTGGCCTAATATAGGGATGAGAGGCTCCTCCTTTACACTCATACCACACTCATACCACCCTGCATACCACTGCTGGCTTGCTTCTGAAGCTAAGCAGGGTTGGTCCTGGTCAGTCCCTGGATGGGAGACCAGATGCTGCTGGAAGTGGTGTTGGAGGGCCAGTAGGAGGCATTCTTTCCTCTGGTCTAAAAAAAAAATATCCCAATGCCCCAGGGCAGTGATTGGGGACACTGCCCTGTGTAGGGTGCCGTCTTTCGGATGGGACGTTAAACGGGTGTCCTGACTCTCTGAGGTCATTAAAGATCCCATGGCACTTATCGTAAGAGTAGGGGTGTTAACCCCGGTGTCCTGGCTAAATTCCGAATCTGGCCCTCAAACCATCATGGTCACCTAATAATCCCCAGTTTACAATTGGCTCATTCATCCCCCTCCTCTCCCCTGTAACTATTCCCCAGGTCGTTGCTGCAAATGAGAACGTGTTCTCAGTCAACTTACCTGGTAAAATAACGGTAAAATAAATAAAAAAAATAAAAAAATCTCCTCTCTGGCCTAATATAGGGATGAGAGGCTCCTCCTTTATACTCGTCTCCTCTCTGGCCTAACAGAGGTATGAGAGGCTCCTCCTTTATACTCATCTCCTCTCTGGCCTAATATAGGGATGAGAGGCTCCTCCTTTATACTCATCTCCTCTCTGGCCTAATATAGGGATGAGAGACTCCTCCTTTACACTCATCTCCTCTCTGGCCTAATATAGGGATGAGAGACTCCTCCTTTATACTCATCCTCTCTGGCCTAATATAGGGATGAGAGACTCCTCCTTTACACTCATCTCCTCTCTGGCCTAATATAGGGATGAGAGACTCCCCCTTTACAATCATCTCCTCTCTGGCCTAATATAGGGATGAGAGACTCCTCCTTTACACTCATCTCCTCTCTGGCCTAATATAGGGATGAGAGACTCCTCCTTTACACTCATCTCCTCTCTGGCCTAATATAGGGATGAGAGACTCCTCCTTTATACTCATCCTCTCTGGCCTAATATAGGGATGAGAGGCTCCTCCTTTATACTCGTCTCCTCTCTGGCCTAATATAGGGATGAGAGGCTCCTCCTTTACACTCATCTCCTCTCTGGCCTAATATAGGGATGAGAGACTCCTCCTTTACACTCATCTCCTCTCTGGCTGTGCTGCCATCCTGTTAACAGATTATTTTATTACAATGGTTAAGATGGATTTTCATTGTGTTCCATGGTGTTATTTGCCCCCTAGTGGAGCTTTCTGGTACTTAGAATGTACGCAAACAGGAAGTAGAGAATTCGTTCTACATGCATAGAAGCAGCTAAAAACAACGCTACAGTGCAGGTCTTTCAGTGTAGCTATTGCTTGTCACGCTTCAGCCTTGGAAAATATTTGTTTGTAAGTTCGATTCAAGCATTTAGCTAGTGATGATAATCTTGTTATTGATAGAGTTGTTTACATATCAATGTTGGTTGGTTGCATTTACTCACACAAATTGCAATGCTTTTCATGTATGCCGTTAGCTGTATTGCTTTGCTCGTGCGTCATGCAAACGAATTGTAAAATATACAATACTGTAGTTTTGTTACCGATTCTAGTGTAATATGCTTTGTTATTCTACATAGATGGTTGTACATTATTAGAGTAATGAAAGGAGTTAGTCAATTACCATATGAGTAACAATTAGCTATATGGTTTGGCATCATGCCAGATGCATGGTACCTTAGCACGTGCTTTGTATTCATGCAACTTCAAATGTATAACGTACAGCTACAGTATGTCGGTCTGAATTGAATACTAAAGTATATTCTTTTCTGTATTTTGCAGTTTTACAACATAAACGTTTTCAATATATTCATTCAAGAAAAGTCACGCCTTGGGAGTTTTATTGAAGACTTAGTTGTTAGCTATCTGTCTAGTTTTGCATGGGAACGCAATTCAAGGGCAGAATAGTAAAAAAACATCATCACGGCGGGCTCAAGCATAACCACACACGGTGGTTTGTTTCTACATCCATCAGCCAACAAAGCCTCTGTTCCTATGGAAGACCAGCAGTCTACGGTACAACAACCAGAGCCAAGAGTTCGACAGAGAGAGATGGAGGAGCCTCTTCAGCACATTGGGACCAAGTCTCAATCTACAAGATCAAGGTCATCAAAACAGTCAAGCAGATCCTCAACGGCGAGTTCTGCAGCCATCAAAGCACGCGCCAAGGCAGACGCAGCGTGTGCACAAGTCTCCTATGCTGAGAAGGAAGCTTCTGTGATGAAGCAAAAAGCTGACCTCGAGGCAAGTTTATATGTTCTCCAATTTGAGAGAACAGCTGCTGCTGCATTGGCTGAAGCTGCAGCCTTTGAAGAAGCTGTAGGATCAGAACGCAGAGAACTTCACAAAGAGCTAGACACAGGGACACAGCCCTTAACCTGTCTAGGATCAGCGTGGCGCTAGCGGCACACCCCCCCCCCCCCCCACTGAAAAACCAGTGCCGCGAAATTCAAAAAAAATATTTTTTTTAAATATTTAACTTTCACACATTAAAGTCCAATACAGCTAATGAAAGACACAGATCTTGTGAATCCAGTCAACATTTCCGATTTTTAAAATGTTTTACAGGGAAGACACAATATGTAAAGATGTACATCTATTACCTAAAAACACATTAGCATAATCCACCATCTTTTATTTGTCCACCAACACCAGTAGCCATCACCAATTCGGCTAAACTAAGATATTTATAGCCCCTAACCAACAAAAAAACTCATTAGATGACAGTCTGATAACATATTTATGGTATGGGATAGGTTTTGTTAGAAAAAAGTGCATATTTCAGGTAGACTTCATAGTTTACAATTGCACCCACCATCACAAATGGACTAGAATAATTACAATGAGCAACGTGTTTACCTAACTACTAATCATCAAACATTTCGTAAAAATACACAGCATACACGAATCGAAAGACACAGATCCTGTGAATACAGACAATATTTCAGATTTTCTAAGTGTCTTACAGCGAAAACACAATAAATCGTTATATTAGCTTAGCACATAGCAATTAGCAGCCCAGCATTGATTCTAGCCAAAGTGAGCGATAAAAGTCAACATCGCCAAAAGATATTAATTTTTTCACTAACCTTCTCAGAATTCTTCCGATGACACTCCTGTAACATCACATTACAACATGCATATACAGTTTGATCGAAAATGTTTATATTTAGCCACCAAAATCATGGTTAGACAATGTGAAATGTAGACAAGCTGGTAAAGAAAAAGTCCTTGCGCCACTTAGACAGTGATCTACTCTTATACATAAATACTCATAAACGTGACTAAAAAATATAGGGTGGACAGGGATTGATAGACAATTTAATTCTTAATACAATTGCGTTATTACATTTTTTAATTTATCCTTACTTTTCAATACAGTTTGCGCCAAGCGAAGCTACGTCAAAAAACATGGCGTCCTAAGCCACTAAAATGTTTCGACAGAAACACGATTTATCATAATAAAAATGTCCTACCTTGAGCTGTTCTTCCATCAGTATCTTGGGCAAAGGATCCTTTCTTGGGAGAAATCGTCTTTTGGTGGAAAGCTGTCCTCTTGCCATGTGGAAATGTCAACTGCGTTCGGGATGAACTGAAAAGCGTGCCCAACTTTTCACATCGTTGCAAAAATAAATGTCCCAAAATCGCACTAAACGGATATAAATTGCTATAAAACGCTTTAAATTAACTACCTTATGATGTTTTTAACTCCTATAACGAGTGAAAAGATGACCGGAGAAATATAACAGGCTAAACTAACGCTTGGAACAGGTGCGCGCCGGTGTCCTCTAGGCTCATGACGCAGCTCCCAAAGAATGACTAGCTTCAGGGTTTTTTCATTTGTAGGGCCTGTGAACGCGCAATCGACCCCGTTGGAATCGTCATCACGTAAAGGCATCCAGGGGAAGACGTAAGAAGTGTCCGTATAGTCATAGCAACGACAGTGCCCTTTTAACCTGTTTGGGGTGCAAGCCCGACCTCGGACCGAAAATGACACCCCTGCAGAGCGCGAAATTCAAAATCTATTTTTTAAAAATATTTAACTTTTACACATTAACAAGTCCAATACAGCATTTGAAAGATAAACATCTTGTCAATCCAGCCAACATGTCCGATTTTTTAAATGTTTTACAGAGAAAACACCACATATATTTATGTTAGCTCACCACCAAATACAAAAGTGGACAGACACGTATGAATTATGATTATGAAGTATGAATTATGATTGAAGTAGCATGCACAACCAACCGAAATAAACTAAAACCAACCTAAAGAGCCCAGAAAAAACGACCTCAGATGACAGTCATATAACATGTTACACAATAAATCTATGTTTTGTTCATAAAAAGTGCATATTTTAGCTATAAATCAGTTTTACATTGATGCTACCCAAAAATGCTAATACATAGCTACAGTCTGAATCCAGCCGGGAGTAGCCAGAGAAAATACATACACCAACGTCGGCTACTAATTACACCTCATAAAACATTTCAGAAAAACATATGGTGGATAACTAATGAAAGACAGATATCTTGTGAATACAGACAACATTTCCGATTTTTGAAGTGTTTTACAGCGAAAACACAATATATCGTTATATTAGCTAACATCATAAGCTAGCATAAGGCAGCATTGATTCTAGTCAAGCGCTAGCCTAGCATAGTTAGCAGAGTTAGCATTCAACAGTTCGACATATATATGAAAAAGCATCCCAAATTGGGTCTTATCTTTCTTGGTACTCCATCAGAATGTTGTAACGGGGTCCAATGTCCAGTAGAGTCTTTAGTTGGGTTCCAGAACGAATGATTTCCCTCTTTGGTTAGCTAGCACGGTAGCATTGCTGCGCCAGAAAGCGTTTCTTCAAAAAATTCTTCCGTCGTTTCACATCTAAAGTCCAGAATAAATTGCAATAATATAATTAAAGTATATTGAAAAAACATACTTTAGGATGATTTTGTGACATGTAGCAAATAATATCGTAGTCAGGCATCATATTCAACGTTATCTAGCTTGTTCCAGAAGCCGAGATCAAATTATCCTTCGCGCCCGGATTTTTATTTTAACTGCGCAGGTCTCACAAGAAGTTGTGTTATTCAGTCCAGGGACGAGATATTCGACTCCTTTCAATTCTCACTTCCGCATTACAGTCTGACGAACGCCTCTGACGTGTTTATATGGTCCCAAGTCAAATGGCCTTTTATAGAGAAGGTCTTAAAGAGACACATCGCATTTTGGGAAACTCAATTCGGCTGGGAAAATGGCTGTAAAAATATTTCTGTTCGACTTAGAGAAACAATTCAAACCTTTTTAGAAACTACAGACTGTTATCTATCCAACAGTAGTAAATATATGCATATTGGAAAATAAAAAGTTTCTTAGGAGGCCGTTTGAAAATGTGCACACATTTTCCAGTTTTTTCAATATTCAGCGTGTTAACTGACTTCAGAAGAGTGGCCAACATTTCTCAAATCTGACTCCATGTCAGGGAAATTGCTGTAGAATGGGCTCTGTTCCACTTAGAGACAAAATTTCAACTCCTATAGAAACTATAGACTGTTTTCTATCCAATAATAATAATAATATGCATATTGTACGATCAAGGATTTTGTGGGAAGCCGTTTAAAAAATTAGCCAAATTAGCATAAATAGTCTAAACAGCGCCCCCATCCCCAACAGGTTAAGTCCAGTCCAGCGTACCTGTGAGTATGTGCAACAACATGCTAGGCCCTACTTTGCTGAACTTCCATTTGAAGTGGAGAAACAAGAGCTTAGTTTTGACCCAGCTACATACCATAATCCAGAAAGTAGCAAACAGCAGAACATGAGCAGAGACTCTCCGTTCAAAAGAAATGAACAGCAGCATGGTGTAAATGGGAAACAAGCCCACTTCCAGTCACACACACAAAGCGTCCCTGAGTCACTATTGGCACCAGACCTCATCAAGTACCTCCTACGCCGTGAGATGGTGAGTTCCGGACTCCTGAAGTTTGATGATCGCCCTGAAAATTATTGGGCATGGAAGCATCCTTTCTCAATGCGATCAGAGACTTGAATTTATCAGCCAGGGAAGAGTTAGATCTAATTACCAAGTGGCTAGGGGCAGAGTCGTCTGAGCAAGCAAACAGAATTAGATCTGTCCATATTTTCAACGCAACAGCAGGGCTTAACATGGTCTGGCAACGACTAGAAGAGTGCTATGGTACACCTGAAGTGATCGAGAATGCACTGTTGAAGAAAATTGATGATTTTCCAAAACTGGCTAACAAAGACAATCACAAACTAAGAGAACTAGGTGACATTCTTCTCGAACTGGAGTGTGCTAAAGTAGAAGGGTACCTTCCAGGCCTCGCTTATCTGGACACATCTCGGGGGGTAAACCCTATAGTAGAGAAACTTCCATTCAGTTTACAAGAAAAATGGATTGAACAGGGATCCAAATACAAGGAGGACTATCGGGTAGCATTCCCACCATTCTCGTTCTTCTCGAGATTCATCAGGAACCAGGCGAAAACTAGAAACGACCCCAGTTTCACCCTCTACACCTCAACTAACCAGGTGTCTATGAAAAGTGAGAAACCTGCCAGGTACAGCAGCAAGACACCTGTGACTGTATACAAAACCGATGTGTCATCTGAGCCCTCAGACCACCAAACCAAACCCAGTAAGACAAAGATTGAAAACCCTGACCATCACTGCCCGATACATAACAAACCTCATCCTCTTAAAAAGTGTCGTGGGTTTAGATACAAAACTCTAGATGAGCGCAAATCATATCTCAAAGAGAATGGAATTTGTTTCCGATGTTGTGGGTCAACTCAGCACAGAGCTAAAGACTGTAAGGTGTCAATCAAGTGCTCTGAGTGCGACAGCGACAGACATCTTGCTGCTCTGCATCCAGGCCCAGCCCCTTCAAATACAGACACTGCTACAGCAGAGAAAGAGCATGGCGGGGAGCAAGGTGACGATGCTCTTCTATCTGTCACCTCAAAGTGTACGGAGATCTGTGGTGAGGCAGTTAATCCAAGATCATGTTCAAAAATATGCCTAGTTAAAGCTTATCCGGCTGGGAAAAGAGAGAAAGCTGTCAAAATGTATGTAGTGCTTGATGAACAGAGTAACAAATCTCTGGCCAAGACAGAGTTTGTCAATCTCTTCAACATCAATGACAACTCTGCTCCATACACCATGAAGACCTGTTCTGGGGTAACAGAGACTTCAGGCAGGAGAGCCGTCAACTTCATGGTGGAGTCTATAGACGGACACATGCAGCTATCTCTCCCTACTCTGATAGAGTGTGATATGATGTCAGACGATAGGACGGAGATTCCCTCCCCCGACATTGCGTATCATCATCCCCATCTGCAACCAGTTATGGACAAAATTCCAGCTGTGGACCCAGACGTTCCCATCCTCCTGCTCTTAGGACGAGACATCTTAAGGGTACACAAGGTACGAGAGCAAATCAATGGGCCCCACGACACTCCTTATGCACAGCGACTCGACCTCGGGTGGGTCATCGTGGGTGAGGTCTGTCTGGGAACGGCTCACCGACCAGCCAATGTTAACGTGTTCAGGACAAACATACTTCAAAATGGTCGCACATCCTATCTCAGCCCTTGCCCTGACATCATCCAGGTAAAAGAGAACTACAACAGCGTAGCTCAGAAACACATCTCTCCCTCTACAGTGCACTCGAGAGATCCGAGCACAACTGTGAACACAGACAGCCTGGGATGTTCCGGGAGCAGGCCATAAACCGTCTCACATCACTTCGCAGGACTTTAGACAAAAAGCCTGATATGAAGCGTCATTTTATTGACTTCATGCAAAAGATGCTGGATAATGACCAAGCCGAACCTTCACCGCCACTAGAGGGAGACAAAGAGTGTTGGTATCTACCCATATTTGGTGTTTACCATCCACAAAAGCCTGATCAAATAAGAGTAGTATTTGACTCCAGTGCTAAGTGTCAAGGCGTGTCACTTAACGATGTTCTGCTCAGTGGTCCAGACTTAAACAACACACTCTTGGGTGTCCTAATGCGCTTCCGCAAGGATTGCATTGCACTAACAGCAGATGTGCAACAAATGTTTTACTGTTTTGGTGTACGTGAGGATCACAGAGATTACTTAAGGTTTCTCTGGTATGAAGACAACAGTCCAGATAGAAACATAACTGAGTACAGGATGAAAGTCCATGTATTTGGGAACAGACCTTCACCAAACGTAGGCATCTACTGCATGAGACGAGCAGCGCTACAGGGTGAGAAGGAACACGGATCAGAACCCAAGCAATATGTAGTAAGGAACTTCTACGTCGATGATGGGCTGACATCAGTAGCTACTACAGAAGAAGCTATCAACATTCTAAGAAAAACACAAGCAATGTTGGCGGAGTCCAACATGAAACTACATAAGATTGCATCCAATAGCAAAACAGTTATGGAAGCCTTCCCTATGGAGGACCGTGCAAAAGACTTAAAAGATCTGGACCTAGGAGTGGATCCTCTCCCCTTTCAACGGAGTCTGGGACTTTCCTGGAACCTGGAAACAGACAGCTTCTCATTCCAGGTGTCCCACAATGAGAAGCCTTTTACGCGGAGAGGCATCCTGTCCACAGTGAATAGTCTTTATGACCCCCTTGGGTTCGTGGCTCCAATAACAATGCAAGGTAAAGCCTTAATCAGAGAACTCTCTTCTGATCAGAGTGAGTGGGATGCCCCTCTTCCCCCAGAAGAAGAAGAGAAATGGAACATGTGGAAGGAATCTTTGATGGAGTTGGAACATCTGTATATTCAGCGGACCTACTTCCCAGTCTCCTCGTCTACCACTCAAAGAAGAGAGCTACACATCTTCTCGGATTCCTCTACAGAAGCCATAGGAGCGGTAGCCTACCTGAGAGTTATTGACTCGGAAGGTCAATGCCATGTTGGATTTGTCATGGGGAAATCAAAATTGGCCCCTCGTCCGGCCCACACTATCCCACGCCTAGAACTGTGTGCGGCTTTGCTAGCTGTTGAGATGTATGAACTGATCAGAGACGAAATGGACATTGATGTAAATGCGGCCAAGTTCTACACAGACAGTAAGATAGTTCTCGGTTACATCCACAATGCTACCAAAAGATTCTATGTGTATGTTGCCAATAGGGTAACTCGCATCAGGAAGTCTACCCATCCAGATCAGTGGTGTTATGTAAACACTGACAGCAATCCAGCAGACCATGCAACCAGGCCTATACTTGCTGCGCTCTTAAAGTACACCAGTTGGTTCTCAGGTCCACCTTTCTTGACCCAAACAAACTCAAGTGAGCCTGAGAACATAAATTTTGACCTTGTAGAGCCTCACGCAGACGCAGAGATTCGACCAGACGTCACTGTCTTCGCCTCTAAGGTTTCTGGAGCTCAACTCGGCTCTCATCGCTTTGAGAGGTTCTCAAGCTGGAAAGCTCTCAATCGAGCCACAGCACGACTCATTCATGTTGCCAGATCCTTCCATGAAGGTGCGGACAACACCAGCTGCAGAGGCTGGCATGACTGTAATAAACCATGCGGTACAAGTGAGTTGTCACAAGCCAAGACAGCAATCATTCACTGTGTGCAACATGAAGCCTTCAGAGAGGAATTCAAATGCCTTGAAAAAGGAAAAGAGTTCCCTAAACAAAGTACACTCAAAAAGCTGAACCCTGTGATTGATGAGGATGGGTTGCTGAGGGTGGGAGGCCGCTTATCCTCCGCCGACATGTCACAAGACGAAAAACATCCTCTCATCATCCCACGGACACATCATGTCGCCACCCTGCTGGTAAGACATTATCACGAGCAAGTGGTTCACCAGGGCCGTCATTTTTCAGATGGAGCTATTCGAGCAGCAGGCTTCTGGATTATTGGGAGCAAACGTCTGGTCTCTGGTATCATTCACAAGTGTGTCACCTGCCGCAAGGTTAGAGGAAGGTTAGTTGACCAAAAGATGGCTGACTTGCCTGCAGACAGACTTTCATCTGAACCACCATTCACCAGCGTTGGACTTGATGTGTTTGGACCATGGAATGTCATAACTCGTCGCACTAGAGGTGGTAGTGCAGACTCCAAGCGCTGGGCGGTGCTCTTTACATGTATGTCTACTAGAGCAGTCCATATCGAGCTCATCGAATCCATGTCCACATCCAGCTTCATCAACGCGCTGAGGCGTTTTTTCTCTATCCGTGGTCCAGCAAAAGTGCTACGCTCTGATCGAGGTACAAACTTTATAGGTGCCTGCAGGGAACTGGGTATCGACACAAATGACTCAGAACTGACTAAATACCTCTCAGATAAGGGATGTACTTGGATATTTAATCCTCCACACTCGTCTCATATGGGTGGTTCTTGGGAGAGACTCATTGGGGTTGCCAGACGTATCCTTGATGCTATGTTGTTTCAGACGGGATCCACTCGTCTCACACATGAGGTCTTGAGCACTCTTATGTCTGAAGTTATGGCAATAATCAACGCGAGACCCCTAGTGTCAGTGTCAACCGACCCTGACATGCCTGCCATTCTCACACCCTCAATGTTACTGACACAAAAGACCAGCGCTACCTCAGCCCCTTCTGGATACTTCAGCATGAACGACCTTCATGGAGACCAGCGCTTCCTCAGCCCCTTCTGGATACTTCAGCATGAACGACCTTCATGGAAAACAGTGGAAGCAAGTCCAGTGTCTCGCTGACACCTTTTGGAAAAGGTGGAGACAGGAGTACCTGACAACGCTGCAGAGACGCAGAAAATGGACAGCAGAAAAGCCAAATGTAAAAGTGGGAGACGTTGTCTTATTGAAAGACAGTCAGGCACACAGAAATGACTGGCCAGTCGGGCTTGTGGTCAAAACCTTTCCCAGTACTGACAAAAAGGTTAGGAAAGTAGAACTAAAAATTGTCAAGCAAGGAGCTGCTAAGGTGTTTCTGAGACCAATCTCAGAGATTGTTGTTCTTCTTTCTGAAGCATCCTAGAGACAAAAGATAATAATAGAAAGGACATTATTTGTTTCTTGATATGTTTTATTTCATAGTGGCACAATTTCATTATACCAGGCGGGGAGTGTGCTGCCATCCTGTTAACAGATTATTTTATTACAATGGTTAAGATGGATTTTCATTGTGTTCCATGGTGCTATTTGCCCCCTAGTGGAGCTTTCTGGTACTTAGAATGTACGCAAACAGGAAGTAGAGAATTCGTTCTACATGCATAGAAGCAGCTAAAAACAACGCTACAGTGCAGGTCTTTCAGTGTAGCTATTTCTTGTCACGCTTCAGCCTTGGAAAATATTTGTTTGTAAGTTCGATTCAAGCATTTAGCTAGTGATGATAATCTTGTTATTGATAGAGTTGTTTACATATCAATGTTGGTTGGTTGCATTTACTCACACAAATTGCAATGCTTTCATGTATGCCGTTAGCTGTATTGCTTTGCTCGTGCGTCATGCAAACGAATTGTAAAATATACAATACTGTAGTTTTGTTACCGATTCTAGTGTAATATGCTTTGTTATTCTACATAGATGGTTGTACATTATTAGAGTAATGAAAGGAGTTAGTCAATTACCATATGAGTAACAATTAGCTATATGTTTTGGCATCATGCCAGATGCATGGTACCTTAGCACGTGCTTTGTATTCATGCAACTTCAAATGTATAATGTACAGCTACAGTATGTCGGTCTGAATTGAATACTAAAGTATATTCTTTTCTGTATTTTGCAGTTTTACAACATAAACGTTTTCAATATATTCATTCAAGAAAAGTCACGCCTTGGGAGTTTTATTGAAGACTTAGTTGTTAGCTATCTGTCTAGTTTTGCATGGGAACGCAACTCAAGGGCAGAATACTGGCCTAATATAGGGATGAGAGACTCCTCCTTTACACTCATCTCCTCTCTGGCATAATATAGGGATGAGAGGCTCCTCCTTTACTCTCGTCTCCTCTCTGGCCTAATATAGGGATGAGAGACTCCTCCTTTATACTCATCTCCTCTCTGGCCTAATATAGGGATGAGAGGCTCCTCCTTTATACTCATCTCCTCTCTGGCCTAATATAGGGATGAGAGGCTCCTCCTTTACACTCATATCCTCTCTGGCCTAATATAGGGATGAGAGACTCCTCCTTTACACTCATCTCCTCTCTGGCCTAATATAGGGATGAGAGGCTCCTCCTTTACACTCATCTCCTCTCTGGCCTAATATAGGGATGAGAGGCTCCTCCCTCGGTCTCTCCCCTGCGTCTCTCCTCTCTTTCACCTCTCTCTCCTCTGCAGCTAGGATTAGGATGGGGCTCACTGAAATAACAGGGAAAACACCAGGCGTAAGTGGCCACAGCTAAACCAAATCAAACATTTTGTTGACAGCACCCTCTCCCTTTTACTGTGTTTCACTCATTCTACTTCCGTTTCCCTTTATTTCTTTCGCTTCTCTCATTGTGAGAGGTCCCTCTTGTATTAGTTAATCATGGCTTTGTTGGTAAAGTTTAGCTGCTTGCGGCTCTCCCTCCTACAGAGTGGGTGTAATTGGCCTTAAACCTGTTGGGGATGGGGGCGCTGTTTAGACTATTTATGCTAATGTGGCTAATTTTTTAAACGGCTTCCCACAAAATCCTTGATCGTACAATATGCATATTATTATTATTATTGGATAGAAAACAGTCTATAGTTTCTATAGGAGTTGAAATTTTGTCTCTAAGTGGAACAGAGCCCATTCTACAGCAATTTCCCTGACATGGAGTCAGATTTGAGAAACGTTGGCCACTTTTCTGAAGTCATTTAAACGGGCACTGTCGTTGCTATGACTATACGGACACTTCTTACGTCTTCCCCTGGATGCCTTTACGTGATGACGATTCCAACGGGCTCGATTGCTCGTTCACAGGCCCTACAAATGAAAAAAACCTTTAGCTAGCAAGTCTTTTCTTGCTGCGTAACGCGCGTGGAAGACACCGACCCTCTCCTGTTCCAAGCGTTAGTTTAGCCTGTTATATTTCTCCGGTCATCTTTTCACTCGTTATAGGAGTTACAAACATCACAAAGTAGTTAATTTAAAGCGTTTTATAGCAATTTATATCCGTTTAGTGCGATTTTGGGACATTTATTTTTGCAACGATGTGAAAAGTTGGTCACGCTTTTCAGTTCATCCCGAACGTAGTTGACATTTCCACATGGCAAGAGGACAGCTTTCCACCAAAAGACGATTTCTCCCAAGAAAGGATCCTTTGCCCAAGATACTGATGGAAGAACAGCTCAAGGTAGGACATTTTTATTATGATAAATCGTGTTTCTGTCGAAACATTTTAGTGGCTTAGGATGCCATGTTTTTTGACGTAGCTTCGCTTGGCGCAAACTGTATTGAAAAGTAAGGATAAATTAAAAAATGTAATAACGCAATTGTATTAAGAATTAAATTGTCTATCAATCCCTGTCCACCCTATATTTTTTAGTCACGTTTATGAGTATTTATGTATAAGAGTAGATCACTGTCTAAGTGGCGCAAGGACGTTTTCTTTACCAGCTTGTCTACATTTCACATTGTCTAACCATGATTTTGGTGGCTAAATATAAACATTTTCGATCAAACTGTATATGCATGTTGTAATGTGATGTTACAGGAGTGTCATCGGAAGAATTCTGAGAAGGTTAGTGAAAAAATTAATATCTTTTGGCGATGTTGACTTTTATCGCTCACTTTGGCTAGAATCAATGCTGGGCTGCTAATTGCTATGTGCTAAGCTAATATAACGATTTATTGTGTTTTCGCTGTAAGACACTTAGAAAATCTGAAATATTGTCTGTATTCACAGGATCTGTGTCTTTCGATTCGTGTATGCTGTGTATTTTTACGAAATGTTTGATGATTAGTAGTTAGGTAAACACGTTGCTCATTGTAATTATTCTAGTCCATTTGTGATGGTGGGTGCAATTGTAAACTATGCCATATACCTGAAATATGCACTTTTTTCTAACAAAACCTATCCCATACCATAAATATGTTATCAGACTGTCATCTAATGAGTTTTTTTGTTGGTTAGGGGCTATAAATATCTTAGTTTAGCCGAATTGGTGATGGCTACTGGTGTTGGTGGACAAATAAAAGATGGTGGAATATGCTAATGTGTTTTTTAGGTAATAGATGTACATCTTTACATATTGTGTCTTCCCTGTAAAACATTTTAAAAATCGGAAATGTTGACTGGATTCATAAGATCTGTGTCTTTCATTAGCTGTATTGGACTTTAATGTGTGAAAGTTAAATATTTTAAAAAAATATTTTTTTTGAATTTCGCGGCACTGGTTTTTCAGTGGGGGGGGGGGGGGAGTGCCGCTAGCGCCACGCTGATCCTAGACAGGTTAAATGACCAGCTAAGACTGCATACTGTGACTAATGTTGGTACTAAAAGTTGCTCTCTGCTAAATGCCCGTTACGAGCTGTGTTGCTCAGAAGGAAGTAGCTTACTTTACCGGAAGATTAGTCATCACACCATAGAAAAACACTGTCACTTAATCAGAGAGGAATGAGAGTGATTAATCTGCCTTGTGTCTGAATAGACAATGACAAGTGCAAGAGTGCTTCCTAAATAAGAGTGAAACACATAGTGGTGAGTTTTAGAAGCAGGTGTAAAGAGGAATAGAGTGAATGAACAGTAAATTAGATAGTTGGAACCTATGGCTTTGGTGCCCAACACAGAGCCATCAACTCCACACCAGAGCCAACATGGCCACTGCCTTCCCACAGCAGATGGTGCTCGGACAGTGCCATACGGACATCACCAGTACCAGCTGGCACTACAGAGACATCACCACTACTACAGTAGCAAGTACTACAGACCTACAGAAAGGGAGAAGGCATAGAGGAAAGGAACATGGACGACAGGGTATGAGGAAGAAAGGTGGAATCAGAAAGGGAGAAGGCAGAGAGGAAAGGAACATGGACGACAAGGTATGAGGAAGAAAGGTGGAATCAAAGGGAGAAGGCAGAGAGGAAAGGAACATGAACGACAAGGTATGAGGAAGAAAGGTGGAAACAGAAAGGGAGAAGGCAGAGAGGAAAGGAACATGAACGACAAGGTATGAGGAAGAAAGGTGGAAACAGAAAGGGAGAAGGCAGAGAGGAAAGGAACATGGACGACAAGGTATGAGGAAGAAAGGTGGAATCAAAGGGAGAAGGCAGAGAGGAAAGGAACATGAACGACAAGGTATGAGGAAGAAAGGTGGAAACAGAAAGGGAGAAGGCAGAGAGGAAAGGAACATGGACGACAAGGTATGAGGAAGAAAGGTGGAATCAGAAAGGGAGAAGGCAGAGAGGAAAGGAACATGGACGACAAGGTATGAGGAAGAAAGGTGGAATCAGAAAGGGAGAAGGCAGAGAGGAAAGGAACATGGACGACAAGGTATGAGGAAGAAAGGTGGAATCAGAAAGGGAGAAGGCAGAGAGGAAAGGAACATGGACGACAAGGTATGAGGAAGAAAGGTGGAATCAAAGGGAGAAGGCAGAGAGGAGAGGAACATGAACGACAAGGTATGAGGAAGAAAGGTGGAATCAGAAAGGGAGAAGGCAGAGAGGAAAGGAACATGAACGACAAGGTATGAGGAAGAAAGGTGGAATCAGAAAGGGAGAAGGCAGAGAGGAAAGGAACATGGACGACAAGGTATGAGGAAGAAAGGTGGAATCAGAAAGGGAGAAGGCAGAGAGGAAAGGAACATGGACGACAAGGTATGAGGAAGAAAGGTGGAATCAGAAAGGGAGAAGGCAGAGAGGAAAGGAACATGGACGACAAGGTATGAGGAAGAAAGGTGGAATCAGAAATGGAGAGTGAGGAAACAGAAAGAGGACATCAAAAGGTGGAGACTGCCCCAGCCAGACTCCAGTGGATTTACAGAGTATTTCTGCGTATTTTAAATGTCGGGCAACACAAAGTGTCTGCTCCCATCTAGGAGGCGCATGTCGAGCAGGGTGTTGAATATGATGTTAACCTACAGCTTGGAGGATTGCTTGTCAAATCCCAGTCTTACACACTTTCAGTTTCAACCCTATCTCAAACCTTACCCGTTAACTTAACCTGTTGGGGATGGGGGCGCTGTTTAGACTATTTATGCTAATGTGGCTAATTTTTTAAACGGCTTCCCACAAAATCCTTGATCGTACAATATGCATATTATTATTATTATTGGATAGAAAACAGTCTATAGTTTCTATAGGAGTTGAAATTTTGTCTCTAAGTGGAACAGAGCCCATTCTACAGCAATTTCCCTGACATGGAGTCAGATTTGAGAAATGTTGGCCACTTTTCTGAAGTCAGTTAAAAGGGCACTGTCGTTGCTATGACTATACGGACACTTCTTACGTCTTCCCCTGGATGCCTTTACGTGATGACGATTCCAACGGGGTCGATTGCTCGTTCACAGGCCCTACAAATGAAAAAAACCTTTAGCTAGCAAGTCTTTTCTTGCTGCGTAACGCGCGTGGAAGACACCGACCCTCTCCTGTTCCAAGCGTTAGTTTAGCCTGTTATATTTCTCCGGTCATCTTTTCACTCGTTATAGGAGTTACAAACATCATAAAGTAGTTAATTTAAAGCGTTTTATAGCAATTTATATCCGTTTAGTGCGATTTTGGGACATTTATTTTTGCAACGATGTGAAAAGTTGGGCACGCTTTTCAGTTCATCCCGAACGCAGTTGACATTTCCACATGGCAAGAGGACAGCTTTCCACCAAAAGACGATTTCTCCCAAGAAAGGATCCTTTGCCCAAGATACTGATGGAAGAACAGCTCAAGGTAGGACATTTTTATTATGATAAATCGTGTTTCTGTCGAAACATTTTAGTGGCTTAGGACGCCATGTTTTTTGACGTAGCTTCGCTTGGCGCAAACTGTATTGAAAAGTAAGGATAAATTAAAAAATGTAATAACGCAATTGTATTAAGAATTAAATTGTCTATCAATCCCTGTCCACCCTATATTTTTTAGTCACGTTTATGAGTATTTATGTATAAGAGTAGATCACTGTCTAAGTGGCGCAAGGACAAATTCTGACCAGCTGAGTTACATTTCACATTGTCTAACCATGATTTTGGTGGCTAAATATAAACATTTTCGATCAAACTGTATATGCATGTTGTAATGTGATGTTACAGGAGTGTCATCGGAAGAATTCTGAGAAGGTTAGTGAAAAAATTAATATCTTTTGGCGATGTTGACTTTTATCGCTCACTTTGGCTAGAATCAATGCTGGGCTGCTAATTGCTATGTGCTAAGCTAATATAACGATTTATTGTGTTTTCGCTGTAAGACACTTAGAAAATCTGAAATATTGTCTGTATTCACAGGATCTGTGTCTTTCGATTCGTGTATGCTGTGTATTTTTACGAAATGTTTGATGATTAGTAGTTAGGTAAACACGTTGCTCATTGTAATTATTCTAGTCCATTTGTGATGGTGGGTGCAATTGTAAACTATGAAGTCTACCTGAAATATGCACTTTTTTCTAACAAAACCTATCCCATACCATAAATATGTTATCAGACTGTCATCTAATGAGTTTTTTTGTTGGTTAGGGGCTATAAATATCTTAGTTTAGCCGAATTGGTGATGGCTACTGGTGTTGGTGGACAAATAAAAGATGGTGGATTATGCTAATGTGTTTTTAGGTAATAGATGTACATCTTTACATATTGTGTCTTCCCTGTAAAACATTTTAAAAATCGGAAATGTTGACTGGATTCACAAGATCTGTGTCTTTCATTAGCTGTATTGGACTTTAATGTGTGAAAGTTAAATATTTTAAAAATATATTTTTTTTGAATTTCGCGGCACTGGTTTTTCAGTGGGGGGGGGGGGGGGTGTGCCGCTAGCGCCACGCTGATCCTAGACAGGTTAAACCTCTCTGAATTAATATCTAACCTTAACCGTTAGGGCAAAATATGTAATAATTAAAATGGCCACACATTCCATAACCCACAGAAGGAACCACAGACTGCCACACACACCATAATTATAACGGCCAACCATGTTGTATCTCTGTTGCAGCAGTTAGAAAGAAGGAGGGTGTTTTCTTTGGAGCTTTTGTTGAGAGTGCTGGTACATACCTAGTCTTTGTGAAAACCAATCATGTGTACTTGTGGAATTGAGGTCTTTCTGTATTGCACATTTCCCTACCGCCTACCCTATTCTACCCAATCCTATCCTATCCTACCTTATCCGATCCTACCTATTCTAACCAACCCTGTCCTACCCAACCCAACCCTATCCTACCTTATCCGATCCTACCTATTCTAACCAACCCTGTCCTACCCAACCCAACCCAATCCTATCCTACCCTACCCTATTCTACCCTGTCCTGTCCTACCCTATTCTATCATATCCTTCCCTACCATACTCTACCCTGCCTATCATGTCCAACCCTACCCCATTCTATCCTACCCTACCTTACTATATTCAATCCTCCCTACCCTATCCAACCCTATCCTATTCTACCCTGTCCTATCAGATCCTACCCAATCCTTTCCTACCCAATCAATCCTACCCTATCCCCTTAAAACCTACCCTGTCTCACCCTACCCTATCATGCCATACTCTACATTATCCTCTCCCTACCCAATTGTTACCTATCCTATCCCATCATACTCTACCCTACCCTACCCTACCCTATCTTATCCTACCCCACCCTACTCTACCCTATCCTAGCCCTATTCTATTCTACCCTATCCTATACTACCCTATCATGGCAAACTCCAGCGGATGGAATGAGCCGGCGCTCTGCAACCTATTCCGAAGAGGGCTAAGCGAGGAGGTCCAGATAGAGGTGCAGAGTCGGGGTGACAACTTTTCCCTGGATGCGCTCAACGCAATGGCCATACAACTGGACAACGTTATTAGGGAGTGTTGGCGGCCCCCTCATCCCTCGCCCCTTCCTGAGGCAGAGCCTGAACCTATGGAGATAGGCGTCACACATCTCTCAGCGGCAGAGCGATGTCGCCGGAACCGGCTGGGGTTGTATCCCTATTGCAGCCAGGAGGGGCACCAGCTACAGCCGGTGTCCAGTGTTTCCAACCTCGTGATCATCCGTCCCCTCGGCCTGAGTATTCCTTCATCATCGTTTCACGCAAAAAACATTAATTCCTGGGTCCCTCACCCTGAGGTTCCACGTCGACGGACGGTCCTGTGAGTGTCCTCCAGCCCATCAATTGGTCCTCCCGTATCATTGGCCTCATGTTTTGGGAGGTAGATGTGGACTTCCGCCATGCACATCTACTTCCCCACGGAGGTGAGAGAGCGGCTGTTGACCTGAGCACACACATCCCTCACCGCTGGCAACCCAGGTATCACCCGCAACATCCAATCCCATTCTGATAAATACTGGTGGCCCACTTTGGTGCAGGACGTCGCCCACTATGTCAATTCATGCTCAATATGTACTCAATCCAAAACTCCCCGGCACACTCCAGAAAGGAAACTACTTCCCCTTCCCGTGCATCAGCGGACTTGGTCACATCTGTCCTGGGGTACCAGCCGGCCATGGCTTCATGGACCCCGAGCGAGACCGAAGCTCCTGCGGTGGACAAGTGGTTCTGGCTCTGTTCGCCGCCAGAAAGAACAAGCAGACCGCCACCGCAGTGAAGCTCCTGTGTTCCATCTTGGTGATCGTGTCTGACTCTACACCAGGAACCTCCCGCTCCGCCTGCCCTGCCGGAAGCTGAGCCCCCAGTTTATGGATCCATTCAAAATCCTCCGGACGATCAATGAGGTAACATACCAATTCAAGCCCCGCACTAACTACCGGAGCTCGCCCTCTTTTCACGTTTCCCTCCTCAGGCCGGTGGTTCCTGGTCACCTGGCTGATGCCCTCCCCCACGACCCCCCCCCCCCCCCCCCCCACCTCCCCTGGACATCGAGCGAGTCCCCATCTATGCCATCAGATCCCTCCTGAAGTCACAACATTGTGGGGGTCACCTCAAGTACCTGGTGGACTGGGAGGGGTACGGTCCAAAGGAGTGGTCTTGGGTTCTGGTAGACGACATTCTAGATACCAACATCATCCGAGATTTCTACTTTTGCCGATTGGCCCACACCTCACCCCCGGCGTCCTCCCGCGGCTGGATCTGCGTGTTTGGGGGGGGGGGGGGGGGGGTGCACTGTCACAACTACTCCCAATCTGGCTCTCGACATCGACGGTCTACTAACCACCGGTCCCGACAACCCATCTTTACGCACACCTGGAAACCATATTTACGCCCCATCATCAGTCACTACAGTCATTACTAACTTGTTTACTTAACATTTACACACACATAGGTAGTATTGTTTATGTTTTCCTTGTTAGACGTTTTTTCTGTTTTGTATTCGTTCCATGTTCGCTATCATTAAAGTCACACTGCACTTGCTTCCAGACTCACTGTGTTTACGTTACACCTACGTGGTTAACAAGATGCCATATACTCAGGCAGGCTCCAATGTTATCTTGTGTGGTACAATAACAAGGTGTCAGAATACCCCAGGGCCAGACTTCCTATACAGGAGACTGCCTCCTCATCCAATAACAAGGTGTCAGAATACCCCAGGGCCAGACTTCCTATACAGGAGACTGCCTCCTCATCCAATAACAAGGTGTCAGAATACCCCAGGGCCAGACTTCCTATACAAGAGACTGCCTCCTCATCCGATAACAGCATCAGAGAAGCAGTAGTCTGCAGCAGTGGAGAGATGTCTTCACAGGACAGAACAATAACACGCACACACAGGTAAACACACACGCACACATACACACACACACAGGTAAACACACACGCACACACACAAACACACACACACACACACGGACACACACACACACACACGCACGCACAGGTAAACACACACCCACACACATGTAAATACACATGCACATAAAGGTAAACACACACGCACGCACAGGTAAACACACATGCACACACACACACACACACACACACACACACACACACACACACACACACACACACACACACACACACACACACATGCACACACACACACACACACACACACACACACACACACGCACGCACAGTTAAACACACACGCACACTCACACAGGTAAACACACACGCACACAAACACAGGTAAACACACATGCACGCACGCACCCACACACATGTAAATACACATGCACATAAAGGTAAACCCACACGTACGCACAGGTAAACACACACACACACACACAGGTAAAGACACACGCACGCACAGGTAATTTACTTGAGAGTGTTTTCTATCCAATAGTAATACTAATATGCATATTGTATGATCTAGAATAGAGTACGAGGCTGTTTAAATTGGGCACGATTTTTTCCAAAGTGAAAGCAGCGCCCCCCTATTGACACGCATGCACCCACACACGGGTAAACACACACACGTAAACACACATGCACGCACACACAAGTAAACACACACGCACGCACACACAGGTAAACTCACATGCACGCACACACAGGTAAACAAACACGCACGCACACACAGGTAAACTCACACGCACACACACAGTCAAACAGGTAAATTTGTTGGACTACTATTATGCATTTTCTACCAGAAGAAATACGCAATTAAAGGTAACAAACCCGATACACATGGGACCAAGCCACGACGGTGTATCTGTTAATTTAACTGAATAATTATGTCTTCAGTAATTAATACATATACACCTGACATTATCACACTGAGGGAGACCTCAGACAACATGTTTTCTTTCTGCAACGTGGGACACACTTTAATGACTACAATCAAAAGTTCTCTCTTTGAATTTGTGTCAGACTGGAGAGTTTTATGAAAGTGAAACATTTGTTTATCTTAATTAAGAGAAGAGTACAGGATGTAAGGATGAAGCGTTCTCGCCTCTGGCATTTGTCCTTTCTTCCTCTGGTGATTTAGCTTGGAGGAGTCACCTCCAACGGAGAAAAAAACAGGATATGAATACTGTACATGTAAATGATGTAGAGGAGAGAGAAAGACAGAAAGAAAGATGGAGGGAGTGGTGGAGAGGAGGAGAGGAGGAAATGAGAGGGAGGCATAGAGATTGGAGAGATATACAGAGATAAAAGTAAATGGGGGAATTGTAATTCTGTTATGATAAACAAATTAATTCACCTGCCGATGAAAATTAGTCTAAAAGATAAAATGACAGATGGAGAGATATAGTGAGCCATAAATGTTCTGTGACTAGCTGTTCCAGACCTTGCTGTATAATGTTCAGTGACTAGGTGTTCCAGACCTTGCTATACTGCCTAAAGTGTACATTACCTTCTACTATGACTTTCAATTACTGTTATGATCATAGTATTACACGTTATGACAGCTGTGGCAGTGTATTGCTGTCTTCAATCAACTATGCTCTACATCAACCAACCCAGTGGGTGTATTTCATCTGCAAGCCTCAGAAGCCATATCAGGTTAGGATCATAAAGGAGAATCACAATAACAATACTGTAATCGTGTGCTGGAATGTTCAGACACATTTTCATCTAGTGTGTATGACTGATGACAGAATGAGGGATTCACAGATAAAGAGAGAGAGAGAGCAGGAATGACAGATAAAGAGAGAGAAAGAGAGGCAGCGAGAGATAAAGAGAGGGAGAGAGAAGCAGCGACAGGTAAAGAGAGGGAGAGAGAGGCAGCGACAGATAAAGAGAGGGAGAGAGAGGCAGCGACAGATAAAAAGAGGGAGAGAGAGGCAGCGACAGATAAAGAGAGGGAGAGAGAGGCAGCGACAGATAAAGAGAGTGAGAGAGGCAGCAACAGATAAAGAGAGAGAAAGGGAGGCAGCGAGAGATAAAGAGAGGGAAAGAGAGGCAGCGACAGATAGAGGGAGAGAGAGGCAGCGACAGATAAAGAGAGGGAGAGAGAGGCAGCGACAGATAAAGAGAGGGAGAGAGAGGCAGCGACAGATAAAAAGAGGGAGAGAGAGGCAGCGACAGATAAAGAGAGGGAGAGAGAGGCAGCGACAGATAAAGAGAGAGAGAGAGGCAGCGACAGATAAAGAGAGGGAGAGAGAGGCAGCGACAGATAAAGAGAGGGAGAGAGGCAGCGACAGATAAAGAGAGGGAGAGAGAGGCAGCGACAGATAAAAAGAGGGAGAGAGAGGCAGCGACAGATAAAGAGAGAGAGAGAGGCAGCGACAGATAAAGAGAGGGAGAGAGAGGCAGCGACAGATAAAAAGAGGGAGAGAGGCAGTGACAGATAAAGAGAGGGAGAGAGGCAAGGACAGATAAAGAGAGGGAGAGAGAGGCAGCGACAGATAAAGAGAGAGAGAGAGAGGCAACGACAGATAAAGAGAGAGAGAGAGAGGCAACGACAGATAAAGAGAGGGAGAGAGGCAGCGACAGATAAAGAGAGAGAGAGAGAGGCAACGACAGATAAAGAGAGAGAGAGAGAGGCAGTGACAGATAAAGAGAGAGAGAGAGGCAGCGACAGATAAAGAGAGAGAGAGAGAGGCAACGACAGATAAAGAGAGGGAGAGAGGCAGCGACAGATAAAGAGAGAGAGAGAGGCAGCGACAGATAAAGAGAGAGAGAGAGAGGCAACGACAGATAAAGAGAGAGAGAGAGAGGCAACGACAGATAAAGAGAGAGAGAGAGAGGCAACGACAGATAAAGAGAGAGAGAGAGAGGCAGCGACAGATAAAGAGAGGGAGAGAGAGGCAACGACAGATAAAGAGAGGGAGAGAGAGGCAGCAACAGATAAAGAGAGGGAGAGAGAGGCAGCGACAGATAAAGAGAGGGAGAGAGAGGCAGCAACAGATAAAAAGAGGGAGAGAGAGGCAGCGACAGATAAAGAGAGAGAGAGAGAGGCAACGACAGATAAAGAGAGAGAGAGAGAGGCAGCGACAGATAAAGAGAGAGAGAGAGAGGCAACGACAGATAAAGAGAGAGAGAGAGGCAGCGACAGATAAAGAGAGAGAGAGGCAGCGACAGATAAAGAGAGGGAGAGAGAGGCAGCAACAGATAAAGAGAGGGAGAGAGAGGCAGCGACAGATAAAGAGAGGGAGAGAGAGGCAGCAACAGATAAAAAGAGGGAGAGAGAGGCAGCGACAGATAAAGAGAGGGAGAGAGAGGCAGCGACAGATAAAGAGAGGGAGAGAGAGGCAGCGACAGATAAAGAGAGAGAGAGGCAGTGACAGATAAAGAGAGAGAGAGAGGCAGCGACAGATAAAGAGAGGGAGAGAGAGGCAGCGACAGATAAAGAGAGGGAGAGAGAGGCAGCGACAGATAAAGAGAGGGAGAGAGAGGCAGTGACAGATAAAGAGAGAGAGAGGCAGTGACAGATAAAGAGAGAGAGAGAGGCAGCGACAGATAAAGAGAGGGAGAGAGAGGCAGCGACAGATAAAGAGAGGGAGAGAGAGGCAGCGACAGATAAAGAGAGGGAGAGAGAGGCAGCGACAGATAAAGAGAAAGAGAGAGGCAGCGACAGATAAAGAGAGGGAGAGAGAGGCAGCGACAGATAAAGAGAGGGAGAGAGAGGCAGCGACAGATAAAAAGAGGGAGAGAGAGGCAGCGACATAAAGAGAGAGAGAGAGGCAGCGACAGATAAAGAGAGGGAGAGAGAGGCAGCGACAGATAAAGAGAGAGAGAGAGGCAGCGACAGATAAAGAGGGAGAGAGAGGCAGCGACAGATAAAGAGAGGGAGAGAGAGGCAGCGACAGATAAAGAGAGGGAGAGAGAGGCAGCGACAGATAAAGAGAGGGAGAGAGAGGCAGCGACAGATAAAGAGAGGGAGAGAGAGGCAGCGACAGATAAAGAGAGGGAGAGAGGCAGCGACAGATAAAAAGAGGGAGAGAGAGGCAGCGACATAAAGAGAGAGAGAGAGGCAGCGACAGATAAAGAGAGGGAGAGAGAGGCAGCGACAGATAAAGAGAGAGAGAGAGGCAGCGACAGATAAAGAGGGAGAGAGAGACAGCGACAGATAAAGAGAGGGAGAGAGAGGCAGCGACAGATAAAGAGAGGGAGAAAGAGGCAGCGACAGATAAAGAGAGAGAGAGAGAGGCAGCGACAGATAAAGAGAGAGAGAGAGGCAGCGACAGATAAAGAGAGAGAGAGAGAGGCAGTGACAGATAAAGAGAGGGAGAGAGAGGCAGCAACAGATAAAGAGAGGGAGAGAGAGGCAGCGACAGATATTGAGAGGGAAAGAGAGGCAGCGACAGATAAAGAGAGGGAGAGAGAGGCAGCGACAGATAAAGAGAGGGAGAGAGAGGCAGCGACAGATAAAGAGAAAGAGAGAGAGAGGCAGCGACAGATAAAGAGTGTGAGAGAGAGGCAGCGACAGATAAAGAGAGGGAGAGAGAGGCAGCGACAGATAAAGAGAGGGAGAGAGAGGCAGCGACAGATAAAGAGAGAGAGAGAGGCAGCGACAGATAAAGAGAGTGAGAGAGAGGCAGCAACAGATAAAGAGAGAGAAAGGGAGGCAGCGAGAGATAAAGAGAGGGAAAGAGAGGCAGCGACAGATAGAGGGAGAGAGAGGCAGAGACAGATAAAGAGAGAGAGAGAGGCAGCGACAGATAAAGAGAGGGAGAGAGAGGCAGCGACAGATAAAAAGAGGGAGAGAGAGGCAGCGACAGATAAAGAGAGGGAGAGAGAGGCAGCGACAGATAAAGAGAGGGAGAGAGGCAGCGACAGATAAAGAGAGAGAGAGAGGCAGCGACAGATAAAGAGAGAGAGAGAGGCAGCGACAGATAAAGAGAGGGAGAGAGAGGCAGCGACAGATAAAGAGAGGGAGAGAGAGGCAACGACAGATAAAGAGAGAGAGAGAGGCAGTGACAGATAAAGAGAGAGAGAGGCAGTGACAGATAAAGAGAGGGAGAGAGAGGCAGCAACAGATAAAGAGAGGGAGAGAGAGGCAGCGACAGATAAAGAGAGGGAGAGAGAGGCAGCGACAGATAAAGAGAGGGAGAGAGAGGCAGCGACAGATAAAGAGAGGGAGAGAGGCAGCGACAGATAAAAAGAGGGAGAGAGAGGCAGCGACATAAAGAGAGAGAGAGAGGCAGCGACAGATAAAGAGAGGGAGAGAGAGGCAGCGACAGATAAAGAGAGAGAGAGAGGCAGCGACAGATAAAGAGGGAGAGAGAGACAGCGACAGATAAAGAGAGGGAGAGAGAGGCAGCGACAGATAAAGAGAGGGAGAAAGAGGCAGCGACAGGTAAAGAGAGAGAGAGAGAGGCAGCGACAGATAAAGAGAGGGAGAGAGGCAGCGACAGATAAAGAGAGGGAGAGAGAGGCAGCGACAGATAAAGAGAGGGAGAGAGGCAGCGACAGATAAAGAGAGTGAGAGAGAGGCAGCGACAGATAAAGAGAGAGAGAGAGGCAGCGACAGATAAAGAGAGAGAGAGAGAGGCAGCAACAGATAAAGAGAGGGAGAGAGAGGCAGCGACAGATAAAGAGAGAGAGAGAGAGGCAGCAACAGATAAAGAGAGGGAGAGAGAGGCAGCGACAGATAAAGAGAGGGAGAGAGGCAGCGACAGATAAAGAGAGTGAGAGAGAGGCAGCAACAGATAAAGAGAGGGAGAGAGGCAGCGACAGATAAAGAGAGGGAGAGAGAGGCAGCGACAGATAAAGAGAGGGAGAGAGGCAGCGACAGATAAAAAGAGGGAGAGAGAGGCAGCGACAGATAAAGAGAGAGAGAGAGGCAGCGACAGATAAAGAGAGAGAGAGAGAGGCAGCGACAGATAAAGAGAGAGAGAGAGGCAGCGACAGATAAAGAGAGAGAGAGAGAGGCAGTGACAGATAAAGAGAGGGAGAGAGAGGCAGCAACAGATAAAGAGAGGGAGAGAGGCAGCGACAGATAAAGAGAGGGAGAGAGAGGCAGCGACAGATAAAGAGAGGGAGAGAGGCAGCGACAGATAAAGAGAGTGAGAGAGAGGCAGCAACAGATAAAGAGAGGGAGAGAGGCAGCGACAGATAAAGAGAGGGAGAGAGAGGCAGCGACAGATAAAGAGAGGGAGAGAGGCAGCGACAGATAAAAAGAGGGAGAGAGAGGCAGCGACATAAAGAGAGAGAGAGAGGCAGCGACAGATAAAGAGAGGGAGAGAGAGGCAGCGACAGATAAAGAGAGAGAGAGAGGCAGCGACAGATAAAGAGGGAGAGAGAGACAGCGACAGATAAAGAGAGAGAGAGGCAGTGACAGATAAAGAGAGGGAGAGAGAGGCAGCGACAGATAAAGAGAGGGAGAGAGAGGCAGCGACAGATAAAGAGAGGGAGAGAGAGGCAGTGACAGATAAAGAGAGGGAGAGAGAGGCAGCGACAGATAAAGAGAGGGAGAAAGAGGCAGCGACAGATAAAGAGAGAGAGAGAGAGGCAGCGACAGATAAAGAGAGGGAGAAAGAGGCAGCGACAGGTAAAGAGAGAGAGAGAGAGGCAGCGACAGATAAAGAGAGAGAGAGAGAGGCAGCAACAGATAAAGAGAGGGAGAGAGAGGCAGCGACAGATAAAGAGAGAGAGAGAGGCAGCGACAGATAAAGAGAGAGAGAGAGAGGCAGCGACAGATAAAGAGAGGGAGAGAGAGGCAGCAACAGATAAAGAGAGGGAGAGAGGCAGCGACAGATAAAGAGAGAGAGAGAGAGGCAGTGACAGATAAAGAGAGGGAGAGAGAGGCAGCAACAGATAAAGAGAGGGAGAGAGAGGCAGCGACAGATATTGAGAGGGAAAGAGAGGCAGCGACAGATAAAGAGAGGGAGAGAGAGGCAGCGACAGATAAAGAGAGGGAGAGAGAGGCAGCGACAGATAAAGAGAAAGAGAGAGAGAGGCAGCGACAGATAAAGAGTGTGAGAGAGAGGCAGCGACAGATAAAGAGAGGGAGAGAGAGGCAGCGACAGATAAAGAGAGGGAGAGAGAGGCAGCGACAGATAAAGAGAGAGAGAGAGGCAGCGACAGATAAAGAGAGTGAGAGAGAGGCAGCAACAGATAAAGAGAGAGAAAGGGAGGCAGCGAGAGATAAAGAGAGGGAAAGAGAGGCAGCGACAGATAGAGGGAGAGAGAGGCAGAGACAGATAAAGAGAGAGAGAGAGGCAGCGACAGATAAAGAGAGGGAGAGAGAGGCAGCGACAGATAAAAAGAGGGAGAGAGAGGCAGCGACAGATAAAGAGAGGGAGAGAGAGGCAGCGACAGATAAAGAGAGGGAGAGAGGCAGCGACAGATAAAGAGAGAGAGAGAGGCAGCGACAGATAAAGAGAGAGAGAGAGGCAGCGACAGATAAAGAGAGGGAGAGAGAGGCAGCGACAGATAAAGAGAGGGAGAGAGAGGCAACGACAGATAAAGAGAGAGAGAGAGAGGCAGCGACAGATAAAGAGAGGGAGAGAGAGGCAGCGACAGATAAAGAGAGGGAGAGAGAGGCAGCGACATATAAAGAGAGGGAGAGAGAGGCAGCGACAGATAAAGAGAGGGAGAGAGAGGCAGCGACAGATAAAGAGAGGGAGAGAGAGGCAGCGACAGATAAAGAGAGGGAGAGAGGCAGCGACAGATAAAAAGAGGGAGAGAGAGGCAGCGACATAAAGAGAGAGAGAGAGGCAGCGACAGATAAAGAGAGGGAGAGAGAGGCAGCGACAGATAAAGAGAGAGAGAGAGGCAGCGACAGATAAAGAGGGAGAGAGAGACAGCGACAGATAAAGAGAGGGAGAGAGAGGCAGCGACAGATAAAGAGAGGGAGAAAGAGGCAGCGACAGATAAAGAGAGAGAGAGAGAGGCAGCGACAGATAAAGAGAGGGAGAGAGAGGCAGCGACAGATAAAGAGAGGGAGAGAGAGGCAGCGACAGATAAAGAGAGGGATAGAGAGGCAGCGACAGATAAAGAGAGGGAGAGAGAGGCAGCGACAGATAAAGAGAGGGAGAGAGAGGCAGCGACAGATAAAGAGAGAGATAGAGAGGCAGCGACAGATAAAGAGAGGGAGAGAGAGGCAGCGACAGATAAAGAGAGGGAGAGAGAGGCAGCGACAGATAAAGAGAGAGAGAGAGAGAGGCAGCGACAGATAAAGAGAGAGGGAGAGGCAGCGACAGATAAAGAGAGGGAGAGAGAGGCAGCGACAGATAAAGAGAGGGAGAGAGAGGCAGCGACAGATAAAGAGAGGGAGAGAGAGGCAGCGACAGATAAAGAGAGGGAGAGAGAGGCAGCGACAGATAAAGAGAGGGAGAGAGAGGCAGCGACAGATATTGAGAGGGAAAGAGAGGCAGCGACAGATAAAGAGAGGGAGAGAGAGGCAGCGACATATAAAGAGAGGGAGAGAGAGGCAGCGACAGATAAAGAGAGGGAGAGAGAGGCAGCGACAGATAAAGAGAGAGAGAGAGAGAGGCAGCGACAGATAAAGAGTGTGAGAGAGAGGCAGCGACAGATAAAGAGAGAGGGAGAGAGAGGCAGCGACAGATAAAGAGAGGGAGAGAGAGGCAGCGACAGATAAAGAGAGAGGGAGAGAGAGGCAGCGACAGATAAAGAGAGGGAGAGAGAGGCAGCGACAGATAAAGAGAAAGAGAGAGAGAGGCAGCGACAGATAAAGAGTGTGAGAGAGAGGCAGCGACAGATAAAGAGAGGGAGAGAGAGGCAGCGACAGATAAAGAGAGGGAGAGAGAGGCAGCGACAGATAAAGAGAGAGAGAGAGAGAGGCAGCGACAGATAAAGAGAGTGAGAGAGAGGCAGCAACAGATAAAGAGAGAGAAAGGGAGGCAGCGAGAGATAAAGAGAGGGAAAGAGAGGCAGGGACAGATAGAGGGAGAGAGAGGCAGAGACAGATAAAGAGAGAGAGAGAGGCAGCGACAGATAAAGAGAGGGAGAGAGAGGCAGCGACAGATAAAAAGAGGGAGAGAGAGGCAGCGACAGATAAAGAGAGGGAGAGAGAGGCAGCGACAGATAAAGAGAGGGAGAGAGGCAGCGACAGATAAAGAGAGAGAGAGAGGCAGCGACAGATAAAGAGAGAGAGAGAGGCAGCGACAGATAAAGAGAGAGAGAGAGAGGCAACGACAGATAAAGAGAGAGAGAGAGAGGCAGCGACAGATAAAGAGAGGGAGAGAGAGGCAACGACAGATAAAGAGAGAGAGAGAGGCAGCGACAGATAAAGAGAGGGAGAGAGAGGCAGCGACAGATAAAGAGAGAGAGAGAGGCAGCGACAGATAAAGAGAGGGAGAGAGAGGCAGCGACAGATAAAGAGAGGGAGAGAGAGGCAGCGACAGATAAAGAGAGGGAGAGAGAGGCAGCGACAGATAAAGAGAGAGAGAGAGGCAGCGACAGATAAAGAGAGAGAGAGAGGCAGCGACAGATAAAGAGAGGGAGAGAGAGGCAGCGACAGATAAAGAGAGAGAGAGAGGCAGCGACAGATAAAGAGAGGGAGAGAGAGACAGCGACAGATAAAGAGAGGGAGAGAGAGGCAGCGACAGATAAAGAGAGAGAGAGGCAGCGACAGATAAAGAGAGGGAGAGAGAGGCAGCAACAGATAAAGAGAGGGAGAGAGAGGCAGCGACAGATAAAGAGAGGGAGAGAGAGGCAGCAACAGATAAAAAGAGGGAGAGAGAGGCAGTGACAGATAAAGAGAGAGAGAGAGGCAGTGACAGATAAAGGGAGAGAGAGAGGCAGCGACAGATAAAGAGAGGGAGAGAGAGGCAGCGACAGATAAAGAGAGGGAGAGAGAGGCAGTGACAGATAAAGAGAGAGAGAGAGGCAGTGACAGATAAAGGGAGAGAGAGAGGCAGCGACAGATAAAGAGAGAGAGAGAGGCAGCGACAGATAAAGAGGGAGAGAGAGACAGCGACAGATAAAGAGAGGGAGAGAGAGGCAGCGACAGATAAAGAGAGGGAGAGAGAGGCAGCAACAGATAAAAAGAGGGAGAGAGAGGCAGTGACAGATAAAGAGAGAGAGAGAGGCAGCGACAGATAAAGAGAGGGAGAGAGAGGCAGCGACAGATAAAGAGAGGGAGAGAGAGGCAGCGACAGATAAAGAGAGGGAGAGAGAGGCAGCGACAGATAAAGAGAGAGAGAGAGGCAGCGACAGATAAAGAGAGGGAGAGAGAGACAGCGACAGATAAAGAGAGGGAGAGAGAGGCAGCGACAGATAAAGAGAGAGAGAGGCAGCGACAGATAAAGAGAGGGAGAGAGAGGCAGCAACAGATAAAGAGAGGGAGAGAGAGGCAGCGACAGATAAAGAGAGGGAGAGAGAGGCAGCAACAGATAAAAAGAGGGAGAGAGAGGCAGTGACAGATAAAGAGAGAGAGAGAGAGGCAGCGACAGATAAAGAGAGAGAGAGAGGCAGCGACAGATAAAGAGAGGGAGAGAGGCAGCGACAGATAAAGAGAGAGAGAGAGAGGCAGCGACAGATAAAGAGAGAGAGAGAGAGGCAGTGACAGATAAAGAGAGAGAGAGAGGCAGCGACAGATAAAGAGAGGGAGAGAGAGGCAGCGACAGATAAAGAGAGAGAGAGAGGCAGCGACAGATAAAGAGAGAGAGAGAGAGGCAGCGACAGATAAAGAGAGGGAGAGAGAGGCAGCGACAGATAAAGAGAGGGAGAGAGAGGCAGCGACAGATAAAGAGAGGGAGAGAGAGAGGCAGCGACAGATAAAGAGAGGGAGAGAGAGGCAGCGACATATAAAGAGAGAGAGAGAGGCAGCGACAGATAAAGAGAGGGAGAGAGAGGCAGCGACAGATAAAGAGAGGGAGAGAGAGGCAGCGACAGATAAAGAGAGGGAGAGAGAGGCAGCGACAGAAAAAAACAGGGAGAGAGAGGCAGCGACAGATAAAGAGAGAGAGAGGCAGCGACAGATAAAGAGAGAGAGAGAGAGGCAGCGACAGATAAAGAGAGGGAGAGAGGCAGCGACAGATAAAGAGAGAGAGAGAGGCAGCGACAGATAAAGAGAGAGAGAGAGAGGCAGCGACAGATAAAGAGAGAGAGAGAGAGGCAGCGACAGATAAAGAGAGAGAGAGGCAGCGACAGATAAAGAGAGAGAGAGAGGCAGCGACAGATAAAGAGAGGGAGAGAGAGACAGCGACAGATAAAGAGAGGGAGAGAGAGGCAGCGACAGATAAAGAGAGGGAGAAAGAGGCAGCGACAGATAAAGAGAGAGAGAGAGAGGCAGCGACAGATAAAGAGAGGGAGAAAGAGGCAGCGACAGGTAAAGAGAGAGAGAGAGGCAGCAACAGATAAAGAGAGGGAGAGAGAGGCAGCGACATATAAAGAGAGAGAGAGAGAGGCAGCGACAGATAAAGAGAGGGAGAGAGAGGCAGCGACAGATAAAGAGAGGGAGAGAGAGGCAGTGACAGATAAAGAGAGGGAGAGAGAGGCAGCGACAGATAAAGAGAGAGAGAGGCAGCGACAGATAAAGAGAGGGAGAGAGAGGCAGCGACAGATAAAGAGAGGGAGAGAGAGGCAGCGACAGATAAAGAGAGAGAGAGAGGCAGCGACAGATAAAGAGAGGGAGAGAGAGGCAGCGACAGATAAAGAGAGAGAGAGAGAGGCAGCGACAGATAAAGAGAGGGAGAGAGAGGCAGCGACAGATAAAGAGAGAGAGAGAGGCAGCGACAGATAAAGAGAGGGAGAGAGAGGCAGCGACAGATAAAGAGAGAGAGAGAGAGGCAGCGACAGATAAAGAGAGGGAGAGAGAGGCAGCGACAGATAAAGAGAGGGAGAGAGAGGCAGCGACAGATAAAGAGAGGGATAGAGAGGCAGCGACAGATAAAGAGAGGGAGAGAGGCAGCAACAGATAAAGAGAGGGAGAGAGAGGCAGCGACAGATAAAGAGAGAGAGAGAGAGGCAGCAACAGATAAAGAGAGGGAGAGAGAGGCAGCGACAGATAAAGAGAGGGATAGAGAGGCAGCGACAGATAAAGAGAGAGAGAGAGGCAGCGACAGATAAAGAGAGGGAGAGAGAGGCAGCGACAAATAAAGAGAGGGAGAGAGAGGCAGCGACAGATAAAGAGAGGGATAGAGAGGCAGCGACAGATAAAGAGAGAGAGAGAGGCAGCGACAGATAAAGAGAGGGAGAGAGAGGCAGCGACAGATAAAGAGAGAGAGAGAGAGGCAGCGACAGATAAAGAGAGGGAGAGAGAGGCAGCGACAGATAAAGAGAGGGAGAGAGAGGCAGCGACAGATAAAGAGAGAGAGAGAGAGAGACAGCGACAGATAAAGAGAGAGGGAGAGGCAGCGACAGATAAAGAGAGGGAGAGAGAGGCAGCGACAGATAAAGAGAGGGAGAGAGAGGCAGCGACAGATAAAGAGAGGGAGAGAGAGGCAGCGACAGATAAAGAGAGGGAGATAGAGGCAGCGACAGATAAAGAGAGGGAGAGAGAGGCAGCGACAGATAAAGAGAGGGAGAGAGGCAGCGACAGATAAAGAGAGAGAGAGAGGCAGCGACAGATAAAGAGAGAGAGAGAGGCAGCGACAGATAAAGAGAGGGAGAGAGAGGCAGCGACAGATAAAGAGAGAGAGAGAGGCAGCGACAGATAAAGAGAGGGAGAGAGAGGCAGCGACAGATAAAGAGAGGGAGAGAGAGGCAGTGACAGATAAAGAGAGAGAGAGAGAGAGGCAGCGACAGATAAAGAGAGGGAGAGAGGCAGCGACAAATAAAGAGAGGGAGAGAGAGGCAGCGACAGATAAAGAGAGGGAGAGAGAGGCAGCGACAGATAAAGAGAGGGAGAGAGGCAGCGACAAATAAAGAGAGGGAGAGAGAGGCAGCGACAGATAAAGAGAGGGATAGAGAGGCAGCGACAGATAAAGAGAGAGAGAGAGGCAGCGACAGATAAAGAGAGGGAGAGAGAGGCAGCGACAGATAAAGAGAGAGAGAGAGAGGCAGCGACAGATAAAGAGAGGGAGAGAGAGGCAGCGACAGATAAAGAGAGGGAGAGAGAGGCAGCGACAGATAAAGAGAGAGAGAGAGAGAGGCAGCGACAGATAAAGAGAGAGGGAGAGGCAGCGACAGATAAAGAGAGGGAGAGAGAGGCAGCGACAGATAAAGAGAGGGAGAGAGAGGCAGCGACAGATAAAGAGAGGGAGAGAGAGGCAGCGACAGATAAAGAGAGGGAGAGAGAGGCAGCGACAGATAAAGAGAGGGAGAGAGAGGCAGCGACAGATAAAGAGAGGGAGAGAGGCAGCGACAGATAAAGAGAGAGAGAGAGAGGCAGCGACAGATAAAGAGAGGGAGAGAGAGGCAGCGACAGATAAAGAGAGAGAGAGAGGCAGCGACAGATAAAGAGAGGGAGAGAGAGGCAGCGACAGATAAAGAGAGGGAGAGAGGCAGCGACAGATAAAGAGAGGGAGAGAGAGGCAGCGACAGATAAAGAGAGGGAGAGAGAGGCAACGACAGATAAAGAGAGAGAGAGAGGCAGCGACAGATAAAGAGAGAGAGAGAGAGGCAGCAACAGATAAAAAGAGGGAGAGAGAGGCAGCGACAGATAAAGAGAGGGAGAGAGAGGCAGCAACAGATAAAAAGAGGGAGAGAGAGGCAGTGACAGATAAAGAGAGAGAGAGAGGCAGTGACAGATAAAGCGAGAGAGAGAGGCAGCGACAGATAAAGAGAGGGAGAGAGAGGCAGCGACAGATAAAGAGAGGGAGAGAGAGGCAGCGACAGATAAAGAGAGGGAGAGAGAGGCAGCGACAGATAAAGAGAGGGAGAGAGAGGCAGCGACAGATAAAGAGAGGGAGAGAGAGGCAGCGACAGATAAAGAGAGGGAGAGAGAGGCAGCGACAGATAAAGAGAGGGAGAGAGAGGCAGCGACAGATAAAGAGAGGGAGAGAGAGGCAGCGACAGATAAAGAGAGGGAGAGAGGCAGCGACAGATAAAAAGAGGGAGAGAGAGGCAGCAACATAAAGAGAGAGAGAGAGGCAGCGACAGATAAAGAGAGAGAGAGAGGCAGCGACAGATAAAGAGAGAGAGAGAGAGGCAGCGACAGATAAAGAGAGAGAGAGAGAGGCAGTGACAGATAAAGAGAGGGAGAGAGAGGCAGCAACAGATAAAGAGAGAGAGAGAGGCAGCGACAGATAAAGAGAGAGAGAGAGAGGCAGCGACAGATAAAGAGAGAGAGAGAGAGGCAGCGACAGATAAAGAGAGGGAGAGAGAGGCAGCGACAGATAAAGAGAGGGAGAGAGAGGCAGCGACAGATAAAGAGAGAGAGAGAGGCAGCGACAGATAAAGAGAGAGAGAGAGAGGCAGCGACAGATAAAGAGAGAGAGAGAGAGGCAGTGACAGATAAAGAGAGGGAGAGAGAGGCAGCAACAGATAAAGAGAGGGAGAGAGGCAGCGACAAATAAAGAGAGGGAGAGAGAGGCAGCGACAGTTGGTGGGAGTTGGTGGAACAAACTCCCTCACGATGCCAGGACAGCGGAGTCAATCACCACCTTCCGGAGACACCTGAAACCCCACCTCTTCAAGGAATACCTAGGATAAAGCAATCCTTCTGCCCCCCCCCCCCCCCCTTAAAAGATCTAGATGCACTATTGTAAAGTGGCTGTTCCACTGGATGTCATAAGGTGAATGCACCAATTTGTAAGTCGCTCTGGATAAGAGCGTCTGCTAAATGACTTAAATGTAAATGTAAATAAAGAGAGGGATAGAGAGGCAGCGACAGATAAAGAGAGGGAGAGAGAGGCAGCGACAGATAAAGAGAGGGAGAGAGAGGCAGCGACAGATAAAGAGAGAGATAGAGAGGCAGCGACAGATAAAGAGAGGGAGAGAGAGGCAGCGACAGATAAAGAGAGGGAGAGAGAGGCAGCGACAGATAAAGAGAGAGAGAGAGAGAGGCAGCGACAGATAAAGAGAGAGAGAGAGAGAGGCAGCGACAGATAAAGAGAGAGGGAGAGAGAGGCAGCGACAGATAAAGAGAGGGAGAGAGAGGCAGCGACAGATAAAGAGAGGGAGAGAGAGGCAGCGACAGATAAAGAGAGGGAGAGAGAGGCAGCGACAGATAAAGCGAGGGAGAGAGAGGCAGCGACAGATAAAGAGAGAGAGAGAGAGAGGCAGCGACAGATAAAGAGAGTGAGAGAGAGGCAGCAACAGATAAAGAGAGAGAAAGGGAGGCAGCGAGAGATAAAGAGAGGGAAAGAGAGGCAGCGACAGATAGAGGGAGAGAGAGGCAGAGACAGATAAAGAGAGAGAGAGAGGCAGCGACAGATAAAGAGAGGGAGAGAGAGGCAGCGACAGATAAAAAGAGGGAGAGAGAGGCAGCGACAGATAAAGAGAGGGAGAGAGAGGCAGCGACAGATAAAGAGAGGGAGAGAGGCAGCGACAGATAAAGAGGGAGAGAGAGGCAGCGACAGATAAAGAGAGAGAGAGAGGCAGCAACAGATAAAGAGAGGGAGAGAGAGGCAGCGACAGATAAAGAGAGGGAGAGAGAGGCAGCGACAGATAAAGAGAGGGAGAGAGAGGCAGCGACAGATAAAGAGAGGGAGAGGCAGTGACAGATAAAGAGAGGGAGAGAGAGGCAGCAACAGATAAAGAGAGGGAGAGAGAGGCAGCGACAGATAAAGAGAGGGAGAGAGAGGCAGCGACAGATAAAGAGAGGGAGAGAGAGGCAGCGACATATAAAGAGAGAGAGAGAGGCAGCGACAGATAAAGAGAGGGAGAGAGAGGCAGCGACAGATAAAGAGAGGGAGAGAGAGGCAGCGACAGATAAAGAGAGAGATAGAGAGGCAGCGACAGATAAAGAGAGAGAGAGAGGCAGCGACAGAAAAAAACAGGGAGAGAGAGGCAGCGACAGATAAAGAGAGAGGGAGAGAGAGGCAGCGACAGAAAAAAACAGGGAGAGAGAGGCAGCGACAGATAAAGAGAGAGAGAGAGGCAGCGACAGATAAAGAGAGGGAGAGAGAGGCAGCGACAGATAAAGAGAGGGAGAGAGAGGCAGCGACAGATAAAGAGAGAGAGAGAGGCAGCGACAGATAAAGAGAGGGAGAGAGAGGCAGCGACAGATAAAGAGAGGGAGAGAGAGGCAGCGACAGATAAAGAGAGGGAGAGAGAGGCAGCGACAGAAAAAAACAGGGAGAGAGAGGCAGCGACAGATAAAGAGAGAGAGAGAGGCAGCGACAGATAAAGAGAGGGAGAGAGAGGCAGCGACAGATAAAGAGAGAGAGAGAGGCAGCGACAGATAAAGAGAGGGAGAGAGAGACAGCGACAGATAAAGAGAGGGAGAGAGAGGCAGCGACAGATAAAGAGAGGGAGAAAGAGGCAGCGCCAGATAAAGAGAGAGAGAGAGAGGCAGCGACAGATAAAGAGAGGGAGAAAGAGGCAGCGACAGGTAAAGAGAGAGAGAGAGAGAGGCAGCGACAGATAAAGAGAGAGAGAGAGGCAGCGACAGATAAAGAGAGAGAGAGAGAGGCAGCGACAGATAAAGAGAGAGAGAGAGAGGCAGTGACAGATAAAGAGAGGGAGAGAGAGGCAGCAACAGATAAAGAGAGAGAGAGAGAGGCAGCGACAGATAAAGAGAGAGAGAGAGAGGCAGTGACAGATAAAGAGAGAGAGAGAGAGGCAGCGACAGATAAAGAGAGAGAGAGAGAGGCAGTGACAGATAAAGAGAGGGAGAGAGAGGCAGCAACAGATAAAGAGAGGGAGAGAGGCAGCGACAGATAAAGAGAGGGAGAGAGGCAGCGACAAATAAAGAGAGGGAGAGAGAGGCAGCGACAGATAAAGAGAGAGAGAGAGAGAGGCAGCGACAGATAAAGAGAGGGAGAGAGGCAACGACAGATAAAGAGAGGGAGAGAGAGGCAGCGACAGATAAAGAGAGGGATAGAGAGGCAGCGACAGATAAAGAGAGAGAGAGAGGCAGCGACAGATAAAGAGAGAGAGAGAGAGGCAGCGACAGATAAAGAGAGGGAGAGAGAGGCAGCGACAGATAAAGAGAGGGAGAGAGAGGCAGCGACAGATAAAGAGAGAGAGAGAGAGGCAGCGACAGATAAAGAGAGGGAGAGAGAGGCAGCGACAGATAAAGAGAGGGAGAGAGAGGCAGCGACAGATAAAGAGAGAGAGAGAGAGAGGCAGCGACAGATAAAGAGAGAGGGAGAGGCAGCGACAGATAAAGAGAGTGAGAGAGAGGCAGCGACAGATAAAGAGAGGGAGAGAGAGGCAGCGACAGATAAAGAGAGAGAGAGAGAGGCAGCGACAGATAAAGAGAGGGATAGAGAGGCAGCGACAGATAAAGAGAGGGAGAGAGAGGCAGCGACAGATAAAGAGAGAGAGAGAGAGAGGCAGCGACAGATAAAGAGAGAGGGAGAGGCAGCGACAGATAAAGAGAGGGAGAGAGAGGCAGCGACAGATAAAGAGAGGGAGAGAGAGGCAGCGACAGATAAAGAGAGGGAGAGAGAGGCAGCGACAGATAAAGAGAGGGAGAGAGAGGCAGCGACAGATATTGAGAGGGAGAGAGAGGCAGCGACAGATAAAGAGAGGGAGAGAGAGGCAGCGACATATAAAGAGAGGGAGAGAGAGGCAGCGACAGATAAAGAGAGAGAGAGAGAGGCAGCGACAGATAAAGAGAGGGAGAGAGAGGCAGCGACAGATAAAGAGAGGGAGAGAGAGGCAGCGACAGATAAAGAGAGAGAGAGAGAGAGGCAGCGACAGATAAAGAGAGAGGGAGAGGCAGCGACAGATAAAGAGAGGGAGAGAGAGGCAGCGACAGATAAAGAGAGGGAGAGAGAGGCAGCGACAGATAAAGAGAGGGAGAGAGAGGCAGCGACAGATAAAGAGAAAGAGAGAGAGAGGCAGCGACAGATAAAGAGTGTGAGAGAGAGGCAGCGACAGATAAAGAGAGGGAGAGAGAGGCAGCGACAGATAAAGAGAGGGAGAGAGAGGCAGCGACAGATAAAGAGAGAGAGAGAGAGAGGCAGCGACAGATAAAGAGAGGGAGAGAGAGGCAGCGACAGATAAAGAGAGGGAAAGAGAGGCAGCGACAGATAAAGAGAGGGAGAGAGAGGCAGCGACAGATAAAGAGAGAGAGAGGCAGCGACAGATGAAGAGAGGGAGAGAGAGGCAGCGACAGATAAAGAGAGGGAGAGAGAGGCAGCCACAGATAAAGAGAGAGAGAGAGAGGCAGCGACAGATAAAGAGAGGGAGAGAGAGGCAGTGACAGATAAAGAGAGGGAGAGAGAGGCAGCGACAGATAAAGAGAGAGAGAGGCAGCGACAGATAAAGAGAGGGAGAGAGAGGCAGCGACAGATAAAGAGAGGGAGAGAGAGGCAGCGACAGATAAAGAGAGGGAGAGAGAGGCAGCGACAGATAAAGAGAGGGAGAGAGAGGCAGCGACAGATAAAGAGAGGGAGAGAGAGGCAGCGACAGATAAAGAGAGAGAGGCAGCGACAGATAAAGAGAGGGAGAGAGAGGCAGCGACAGATAAAGAGAGGGAGAGAGAGGCAGCGACAGATAAAGAGAGGGAGAGAGAGGCAGCGACAGATAAAGAGAGGGAGAGAGAGGCAGCGACAGATAAAGAGAGGGAGAGAGAGGCAGCGACAGATAAAGAGAGGGAGAGAGAGGCAGCGACAGATAAAGAGAGGGAGAGATAGGCAGCGACATATAAAGAGAGGGAGAGAGGCAGCGACAGATAAAGAAAGAGAGAGAGACAGCGACAGATAAACAGAGAGAGAGGCAGCGACAGATAAAGAGAATGAAAGAGAGGCAGCGACAGATAAAGAGAGGGAGAGAGAGTCAGCGACAGATAAAGAGAGAGAGAGAGAGGCAGCGACAGATAAAGAGGGAGAGAGAGGCAGCGACAGACAAAGAGAGGGAGAGAGAGGCAGCCACAGATAAAGAGAGAGAGAGAGAGGCAGCGACAGATAAAGAGAGGGAGAGAGAGGCAGTGACAGATAAAGAGAGGGAGAGAGAGGCAGCGACAGGTAAAGAGAGAGAGAGAGAGGCAGCGACAGATAAAGAGAGGGAGAGAGAGGCAGCGACAAATAAAGAGAGGGAGAGAGAGGCAGCGACAGGTAAAGAGAGAGAGAGAGAGGCAGCGACAGATAAAGAGAGGGAGAGAGAGGCAGCGACAGGTAAAGAGAGAGAGAGAGAGGCAGCGACAGATAAAGAGAGAGAGGCAGCGACAGATAAAGAGAGGGAGAGAGGCAGCGACAGATAAAGAGAGAGAGAGAGAGGCAGCGACAGATAAAGAGAGAGAGGCAGCGACAGATAAAGAGAGGGAGAGAGAGGCAGCGACAGATAAAGAGAGGGAGAGAGAGGCAGCGACAGATAAAGAGAGAGAGAGAGAGGCAGCGACAGATAAAGAGAGAGAGAGAGGCAGCGACAGATAAAGAGAGGGAGAAAGAGGCAGCGACAGATAAAGAGAGGGAGAGAGAGGCAGCGACAGATAAAGAGAGAGAGAGAGAGGCAGCGACAGGTAAAGAGAGAGAGAGAGAGGCAGCGACAGATAAAGAGAGAGAGGCAGCGACAGATAAAGAGAGGGAGAGAGGCAGCGACAGATAAAGAGAGAGAGAGAGAGGCAGCGACAGATAAAGAGAGAGAGGCAGCGACAGATAAAGAGAGGGAGAAAGAGGCAGCGACAGATAGAGAGAGAGAGGCAGCGACAGATAAAGAGAGGGAGAGAGAGGCAGCGACAGATAAAGAGAGAGAGAGAGAGGCAGCGACAGATAAAGAGAGAGAGAGAGAGGCAGCGACAGATAAAGAGAGGGAGAAAGAGGCAGCGACAGATAAAGAGAGGGAGAGAGAGGCAGCGACAGATAAAGAGAGAGAGAGAGGCAGCGACAGATAAAGAGAGAGAGAGAGGCAGCGACAGATAAAGAGAGAGAGAGAGGCAGCGACAGATAAAGAGAGGGAGAGAGAGGCAGCGACAGATAAAGAGAGAGAGAGGCAGTGACAGATAAAGAGAGGGAGAGAGAGGCAGCAACAGATAAAGAGAGGGAGAGAGAGGCAGCGACAGATAAAGAGAGGGAGAGAGAGGCAGCGACAGATAAAGAGAGGGAGAGAGAGGCAGCGACATATAAAGAGAGAGAGAGAGGCAGCGACAGATAAAGAGAGGGAGAGAGAGGCAGCAACAGATAAAGAGAGGGATAGAGAGGCAGCGACAGATAAAGAGAGAGAGAGAGAGGCAGCGACAGAAAAAGAGAGGGAGAGAGAGGCAGCGACAGATAAAGAGAGGGAGAGAGAGGCAGCGACAGATAAAGAGAGGGAGAGAGAGGCAGCGACAGATAAAGAGAGAGATAGAGAGGCAGCGACAGATAAAGAGAGAGAGAGAGAGGCAGCGACAGAAAAAAACAGGGAGAGAGAGGCAGCGACAGATAAAGAGAGAGGGAGAGAGAGGCAGCGACAGAAAAAAACAGGGAGAGAGAGGCAGCGACAGATAAAGAGAGAGAGAGAGGCAGCGACAGATAAAGAGAGGGAGAGAGAGGCAGCGACAGATAAAGAGAGAGAGAGAGGCAGCGACAGATAAAGAGAGGGAGAGAGAGGCAGCGACAGATAAAGAGAGGGAGAGAGAGGCAGCGACAGATAAAGAGAGGGAGAGAGAGGCAGCGACAGATAAAGAGAGAGAGAGAGGCAGCGACAGATAAAGAGAGGGAGAGAGAGGCAGCGACAGATAAAGAGAGGGAGAGAGAGGCAGCGACAGATAAAGAGAGGGAGAGAGAGGCAGCGACAGATAAAGAGAGAGAGAGAGGCAGCGACAGATAAAGAGAGGGAGAGAGAGACAGCGACAGATAAAGAGAGGGAGAGAGAGGCAGCGACAGATAAAGAGAGGGAGAAAGAGGCAGCGACAGATAAAGAGAGAGAGAGAGAGGCAGCGACAGATAAAGAGAGGGAGAAAGAGGCAGCGACAGGTAAAGAGAGAGAGAGAGAGAGGCAGCGACAGATAAAGAGAGAGAGAGAGAGGCAGCAACAGATAAAGAGAGGGAGAGAGAGGCAGCGACAGATAAAGAGAGAGAGAGAGGCAGCGACAGATAAAGAGAGAGAGAGAGAGGCAGTGACAGATAAAGAGAGGGAGAGAGAGGCAGCAACAGATAAAGAGAGGGAGAGAGAGAGGCAGCGACAGATAAAGAGAGAGAGAGAGGCAGCGACAGATAAAGAGAGAGAGAGAGAGGCAGCGACAGATAAAGAGAGGGAGAGAGAGGCAGCGACAGATAAAGAGAGGGAGAGAGAGGCAGCGACAGATAAAGAGAGAGAGAGAGAGAGGCAGCGACAGATAAAGAGAGAGGGAGAGGCAGCGACAGATAAAGAGAGGGAGAGAGAGGCAGCGACAGATAAAGAGAGGGAGAGAGAGGCAGCGACAGATAAAGAGAGAGAGAGAGAGGCAGCGACAGATAAAGAGAGGGATAGAGAGGCAGCGACAGATAAAGAGAGGGAGAGAGAGGCAGCGACAGATAAAGAGAGAGAGAGAGAGAGGCAGCGACAGATAAAGAGAGAGGGAGAGGCAGCGACAGATAAAGAGAGGGAGAGAGAGGCAGCGACAGATAAAGAGAGGGAGAGAGAGGCAGCGACAGATAAAGAGAGGGAGAGAGAGGCAGCGACAGATAAAGAGAGAGGGAGAGAGAGGCAGCGACAGATAAAGAGAGAGAGAGAGAGAGGCAGCGACAGATAAAGAGAGAGGGAGAGGCAGCGACAGATAAAGAGAGAGAGAGAGAGAGGCAGCGACAGATAAAGAGAGAGGGAGAGGCAGCGACAGATAAAGAGAGGGAGAGAGAGGCAGCGACAGATAAAGAGAGGGAGAGAGAGGCAGCGACAGGTAAAGAGAGAGAGAGAGAGGCAGCGACAGGTAAAGAGAGAGAGAGAGAGGCAGCGACAGATAAAGAGAGGGAGAGAGAGGCAGCGACAGATAAAGAGAGAGAGAGAGAGAGGCAGCGACAGATAAAGAGAGGGAGAGAGAGGCAGCGACAGATAAAGAGAGGGAAAGAGAGGCAGCGACAGATAAAGAGAGGGAGAGAGAGGCAGCGACAGATAAAGAGAGAGAGAGGCAGCGACAGATGAAGAGAGGGAGAGAGAGGCAGCGACAGATAAAGAGAGGGAGAGAGAGGCAGCCACAGATAAAGAGAGAGAGAGAGAGGCAGCGACAGATAAAGAGAGGGAGAGAGAGGCAGTGACAGATAAAGAGAGGGAGAGAGAGGCAGCGACAGATAAAGAGAGGGAGAGAGAGGCAGCGACAGATAAAGAGAGAGAGGCAGCGACAGATAAAGAGAGGGAGAGAGAGGCAGCGACAGATAAAGAGAGGGAGAGAGAGGCAGCGACAGATAAAGAGAGGGAGAGAGAGGCAGCGACAGATAAAGAGAGGGAGAGAGAGGCAGCGACAGATAAAGAGAGGGAGAGAGAGGCAGCGACAGATAAAGAGAGGGAGAGAGAGGCAGCGACAGATAAAGAGAGGGAGAGAGAGGCAGCGACAGATAAAGAGAGGGAGAGAGAGGCAGCGACAGATAAAGAGAGAGAGAGAGAGAGGCAGCGACATATAAAGAGAGGGAGAGAGGCAGCGACAGATAAAGAAAGAGAGAGAGACAGCGACAGATAAACAGAGAGAGAGGCAGCGACAGATAAAGAGAATGAAAGAGAGGCAGCGACAGATAAAGAGAGGGAGAGAGAGTCAGCGACAGATAAAGAGAGAGAGAGAGAGGCAGCGACAGATAAAGAGGGAGAGAGAGGCAGCGACAGACAAAGAGAGGGAGAGAGAGGCAGCCACAGATAAAGAGAGAGAGAGAGAGGCAGCGACAGATAAAGAGAGGGAGAGAGAGGCAGTGACAGATAAAGAGAGGGAGAGAGAGGCAGCGACAGGTAAAGAGAGAGAGAGAGAGGCAGCGACAGATAAAGAGAGGGAGAGAGAGGCAGCGACAGATAAAGAGAGGGAGAGAGAGGCAGCGACAGGTAAAGAGAGAGAGAGAGAGGCAGCGACAGATAAAGAGAGGGAGAGAGAGGCAGCGACAGGTAAAGAGAGAGAGAGAGAGGCAGCGACAGATAAAGAGAGAGAGGCAGCGACAGATAAAGAGAGGGAGAGAGGCAGCGACAGATAAAGAGAGAGAGAGAGAGGCAGCGACAGATAAAGAGAGAGAGGCAGCGACAGATAAAGAGAGGGAGAAAGAGGCAGCGACAGATAGAGAGAGAGAGGCAGCGACAGATAAAGAGAGGGAGAGAGAGGCAGCGACAGATAAAGAGAGAGAGAGAGAGGCAGCGACAGATAAAGAGAGAGAGAGAGGCAGCGACAGATAAAGAGAGGGAGAAAGAGGCAGCGACAGATAAAGAGAGGGAGAGAGAGGCAGCGACAGATAAAGAGAGAGAGAGAGAGGCAGCGACAGGTAAAGAGAGAGAGAGAGAGGCAGCGACAGATAAAGAGAGGGAGAGAGAGGCAGCGACAGATAAAGAGAGAGAGAGAGAGGCAGCGACAGATAAAGAGAGAGAGAGAGAGGCAGCGACAGATAAAGAGAGAGAGAGAGGCAGCGACAGATAAAGAGAGGGAGAAAGAGGCAGCGACAGATAAAGAGAGAGAGAGAGGCAGCGACAGATAAAGAGAGAGAGGCAGCGACAGATAAAGAGAGGGAGAGAGGCAGCGACAGATAAAGAGAGGTAGAAAGAGGCAGCGACAGATAAAGAGAGGGAGAGAGAGGCAGCGACAGATAAAGAGAGAGAGAGAGAGGCAGCGACAGATAAAGAGAGGGAGAGAGAGGCAGCGACAGATAAAGAGAGAGAGAGAGAGGCAGCGACAGATAAAGAGAGAGAGAGAGGCAGCGACAGATAAAGAGAGGGAGAAAGAGGCAGCGACAGATAAAGAGAGGGAGAGAGAGGCAGCGACAGATAAAGAGAGAGAGAGGTAATCTCTAGGAGGAGGGGTTGCCGTCTACACATTAGTGACAGCAGACAATAGCCTCCAGATGTTAATTCTTCCTTTGTTAACTTTGATTGATATCTCCCAATCAATTAGCTGTGAGTCTCGGCCCGTTATTATATTACCTACTGGGGGTAACTTCCTTATTCTACAGTTCCAATATCTACCAGAACTAGGGAGATGGAATGGAGGTACGAAGGCATTTTGTATTTAAGTACAACATTGTTCCACACCAATTATTGTGAAACATGTTTACTAAATTGGTTATCCAAGGGCCAAGTGAGTAGGATGCAGCTACCCTCGGTAGCAGGAAGTTGTCCCCCAACCCCTCAGTGGTTCCGTTCAGATAAAAGGGAGGTAATCTGATCTGAGTCAAAGGCCAACCTCTACCTGAAGCTGGGTCTCTAATAGAGTGAGTGTCGATGTCTGTGTCATGAACACACTGTAGACACAGCTTCATTCAATCGTGTTCTGCGTTTCCAGGGAATGATAACGATTTAATTAGGAGCCTGTCTCCCTGGGCCCCCAGTTTGGGAAGGTCACATGGAAATGGGCTCCGGTTGATCTCTTCGGTCCGAGGCAACGTTAATGAAAAACAGAGTCAGAATGTCCCCTGTGAAACGGTACGAGAGAACCATGTAGAGAAGGGCTCTGAAGAGAAGCCTCTGTTAAAGGTTTGGGACAGAGAAGAGGGAGGGACAGTTCCATGTTCCATGAAGGTTTGGTAAATGATGAGCCCCTAATATCTGCTACTATGTAATATTTCAAATGATTTAGAGGAAGACTACGTTTTAGAAAAATATATTGAATGAAAGATAAAATAAGAAGGGCTAAGAATTTAAAGCCAGAGAAGAGAATACATCAGAAAATATTTTTTTCCTGATAACTCAACTGGATAGCTAACAAGCTAACAATAACAGTTGTTTACACATTGCTTTGGAGTTACTAAGAGAGTTTCTAGATACTGGCTACCTGCTGTTAGCTAAAAAACCTATCTAACAAAAAAAGGACAATCAAAATGACAAAGGACAGCACAAAGGACAACACAAAGGACAGCACAAAGGACAGCACAAATGACAGCACAAAAGACAGGGCAAAGGACAGCACAAATGACAGCACAAAGGACAGGGCAAAGGACAGCACAAAGGACATCACAAAGGACAACACAAATAACAACACAAAGGACAGCACAAAGGACAGCACAAAGGACAGGGCAAAGGATAGCACAAAGGACAACACAAAGGACAACACAAAGGACAACACAAAGGACAGTACAAAGGACAGCACAAAGGACAGGACAAAGGACAACACAAAGGACAACACAAAGGACAGCACAAAGGACATCACAAAGGACAACACAAAGGACAGCACAAAGGACAGGACAAAGGACAACACAAAGGACAGGGCAAAGGACAACACAAAGTACAGGACAAAGGACAACACAAAGGACAACACAAAGGACAACACAAAGGACAGCACAAAGGAAAGGACAAAGGACAACACAAAGGACAACACAAAGGACAACACAAAGGACAGCACAAAGGACAACACAAAGGACAGCACAAAGGACAGCACAAAGGACAGCACAAAGGACAGAACAAAGGACAACACAAAGGACAGCACAAAGGACATCACAAAGGACAGCACAAAGGACAGCACAAAGGACAGGACAAAGGACAACACAAAGGACAGGGCAAAGTACAGGACAAATGACAACACAAAGGACAACACAAAGGACAACACAAAGGACAACACAAAGGACAACACAAAGGACAGCACAAAGGACAGCACAAAGGACAGCACAAAGGACAGGACAAATGACAGGACAAAGGACAACACAAAGGACAGGACAAAGGACAGGGCAAAGGACAGGACAAAGGACAACACAAAGGACAGCACAAAGGACAGGACAAAGGACAGCACAAAGGACAGGACAAATGACAGCACAAAGGACAGCACAAATTACATCACAAAGGACAGGACAAAGGACAGAACAAAGGACAGCACAAAGGACAGGACAAAGGACAGGGCAAAGGACAGGACAAAGGACAGCACAAAGGACAGGACAAAGGACAGCACAAAGGACAGCACAAAGGACAGGACTAAGGGGAGCACAAAGGACAACACAAAGGACAACACAAAGGACAGGGCAAAGGACAGCACAAAGGACAGGAAAAATGACAGCACAAAGGACAGCACAAATTACATCACAAAGGACAGGACAAAGGACAGAACAAAGGACAACACAAAGGACAACACAAAGGACAACACAAAGGACAGGGCAAAGGATAGCACAAAGGACAGGAAAACAAGTACCAGAACTTACACATGCAAGAGAAAACAATTCAGATAAAAAACAAGAAAGGTAGGCATTGTTTACATTTCAAAATGCCTAGCTACAAGTAGCCAAGTGAAAACCAGCTGAAACATCTACTTTATCTAGCTGTAATCAACTAACATGGATACATTTACAAACCCCAAGCTTAGCAACCTTGCAATCGAATACGCAGTAGTTTTTGCCAGAGAAGCAGGGAAGAAAAAATATAAAGTAAATCATTTAAAAGAGCACCCAGACACCCTAAGAGCAGACTTTATTCAACAAAAAGACCAAGAATTCAAGGTGGATCTCATTTTTTTCACTGAACGTCCAATGGCTTGGCATGCGCAAGGCAAACAAACATCTTCAAATGTCTGGAAACAAGACCATGAGACTATTATACGTGGACACAACTACAACATGTAAAATGTATATATATATATAATATTGGAACAGTAGTGATCCAAGGCTCTAAGGCGAGTCTAGAGCTGTTTAAGAAAGAGTTCCACGTGATAAAATCTCTAGTGGATAATGAATTCTAAACTGACATGTCTCCAATAACAATGCCTGCATCTCCAAAAACCTGGGCTTCAAAACAGGAGGCCCACTGTACATCACTCCCTTCCTCACCTGTAGCAGCTGTGTGCTCACCAAACACACGATTGGTTAATTAAACAAATACAGAACTGCCTCTCCCATC
>NC_074697.1:5949678-6057178 GCF_029448725.1 Salvelinus fontinalis
ATTAATGAGACATCTGGTTACACTACATCATGATAAGACAGTTACTAACTTCTCTAGGATAGGGGGCAGCATTTTTACGTTTGGATGAAAAGCATACCCAAATTCAACTGCCAGCTACTCATCCCCAGAAGATAAGATATGCACATTGTTAGTATATTTGCATAGAAAACACTCTGAAGTTTCTAAAACTGTTTGAATCATGCCTGTGAGTATAACATAACTCAATTAGCAGGCGAAACCCCGAGGACAAACCATTCAGATATTGGCACTCCAATATGTCCCATAAACATTATTGTTTTTTTTGAGGTCACTCTCTTTTCAATGGATTTTAATTGGGAATACAAATTTCTAATTGACCTTCTTGCAGTTCCTACCGCTTCCACTGAATGTCAACAGTCTTTAGAAATTAGTTGAGGGTTTTTCCTTTGTGTAATGAAGAAGTACGGACATTTTGAATCAGGGTCACTTGAAGTGCCCTGTTAGATAGAGGCATGTGACCAGAAAGCTACAGATTGTTTTAATCCTGTATATAGATCATCCCATAATCAAATTTATTGATTATTTACGTTAAAAAATACCTAAAGTTGTATTACAAAAGTAGTTTGAAATGTTTTGGAAAAGTTTTGAGATATTTTGTAGTCATGTTTCACGAGTTGGAACCAGTGTTTTCTGGATCAAACGCCCGAAATAAATGGACATTTTGGATATATATCGATGGAATTACTCGAACAAAAGGACCATTTGTGATGACATATTGGAGTGCCAACAACAGAAGTTCGTCAAAGGTAATGCATGAATTAGTGAATTATGAATTAAAGCTACAGTGTAGCTTTAATTTGGGATCTTTCATGTGTGAATAAATGAAAGTTTGATTTTTATAGTAATTTATTTGAATATGGCGCTCTGCATTTTCTCTGGCTTTTGGCCAAGTGAGACAGTAGGGTCCCGTCTAAACTCAGATTTTTGGATATAAATATGAACTTTACCGAACAAAACATACATGTATTGTGTAACATGAAGTCCTATGAGTGTCATCTGATGAAGATCATCAAAGGTTAGTGATTAATTTTATCTCTATTTCTGCTTTTTGTTACTCCTCTCTTTGGCTGGAAAAAATGGCTGTGTTTTTCTGGCGCTATGTACTGACCTAACATAATCGTTTGGTGTGCTTTAGCCGTAAATCCTTTTTGAAATCAGATGTGTAGCTTTAATTTGGTGTCTTTCATGTGTTATTTCATGAAAGTTGGAATTTTATAGTAATTTATTTGAATTTGGCGCACTACATTTTTAATGGCTTTTGGCCAAGTGGGACGTTAGCGTCCCACATATCCCAGAGAAGTTAATGAGACATCTGGTTACAATCCAACATCATGATGAGACAGTTATTAATGAGACATCTGGTTACACTACATCATGATGAGACAGTTATTAATGAGACATCTGGTTACAATCCAACATCAATGAGACAGGTATTAATGAGACATCTGGTTACAATCCAACATCATGATGAGACAGTTATTAATGAGACAGGTATTAATGAGACATCTGGTTACACTACATCATGATGAGACAGTTATTAATGAGACATCTGGTTACAATCCAACATCATGATGAGACAGTAATTAATGAGACATCTGGTTATAATCCAACATCATGATGATACAGGTATTAATGAGACATCTGGTTACAATCCAACATCATGATGAGACAGTTATTAATGAGACATCTGGTTACACTACATCATGATGAGACAGTTATTAATGAGACAGGTATTAATGAGACATATGGTTACAATCCAACATCATGATGAGACAGTTATTAATGAGACAGGTATTAATGAGACATATGGTTACAATCCAACATCATGATGAGACAGTTATTAATGAGACATCTGGTTACAATCCAACATCATGATGAGACAGGTTTTAATGAGACATCTGGTTACAATCCAACATCATGATGAGACAGTTATTAATGAGACATCTGGTTACACTACATCATGATGAGACAGTTATTAATGAGACATCTGGTTACAATCCAACATCATGATGAGACAGTTATTAATGAGACATCTGGTTACAATCCAACATCAATGAGACAGTTATTAATGAGACATCTGGTTACAATCCAACATCATGATGAGACAGGTATTAATGAGACAGGTATTAATGAGACATCTGGTTACAATCCAACATCGTGATGAGACAGTTATTAATGAGACAGGTATTAATGAGACATCTGGTTACAATCCAACATCATGATGAGACAGTTATTAATGAGACATCTGGTTACAATCCAACATCAATGAGACAGGTATTAATGAGACATCTGGTTACAATCCAACATCATGATGAGACAGTTATTAATGAGACAGGTATTAATGAGACATCTGGTTACACTACATCATGATGAGACAGTTATTAATGAGACATCTGGTTACAATCCAACATCATGATGAGACAGTAATTAATGAGACATCTGGTTATAATCCAACATCATGATGATACAGGTATTAATGAGACATCTGGTTACAATCCAACATCATGATGAGACAGTTATTAACCTGTTGGGGATGGGGGCGCTGTTTAGACTATTTATGCTAATGTGGCTAATTTTTTAAACGGCTTCCCACAAAATCCTTGATCGTACAATATGCATATTATTATTATTATTGGATAGAAAACAGTCTATAGTTTCTATAGGAGTTGAAATTTTGTCTCTAAGTGGAACAGAGCCCATTCTACAGCAATTTCCCTGACATGGAGTCAGATTTGAGAAACGTTGGCCACTTTTCTGAAGTCATTTAAACGGGCACTGTCGTTGCTATGACTATACGGACACTTCTTACGTCTTCCCCTGGATGCCTTTACGTGATGACGATTCCAACGGGCTCGATTGCTCGTTCACAGGCCCTACAAATGAAAAAAACCTTTAGCTAGCAAGTCTTTTCTTGCTGCGTAACGCGCGTGGAAGACACCGACCCTCTCCTGTTCCAAGCGTTAGTTTAGCCTGTTATATTTCTCCGGTCATCTTTTCACTCGTTATAGGAGTTACAAACATCACAAAGTAGTTAATTTAAAGCGTTTTATAGCAATTTATATCCGTTTAGTGCGATTTTGGGACATTTATTTTTGCAACGATGTGAAAAGTTGGGAACGCTTTTCAGTTCATCCCGAACGTAGTTGACATTTCCACATGGCAAGAGGACAGCTTTCCACCAAAAGACGATTTCTCCCAAGAAAGGATCCTTTGCCCAAGATACTGATGGAAGAACAGCTCAAGGTAGGACATTTTTATTATGATAAATCGTGTTTCTGTCGAAACATTTTAGTGGCTTAGGACGCCATGTTTTTTGACGTAGCTTCGCTTGGCGCAAACTGTATTGAAAAGTAAGGATAAATTAAAAAATGTAATAACGCAATTGTATTAAGAATTAAATTGTCTATCAATCCCTGTCCACCCTATATTTTTTAGTCACGTTTATGAGTATTTATGTATAAGAGTAGATCACTGTCTAAGTGGCGCAAGGACGTTTTCTTTACCAGCTTGTCTACATTTCACATTGTCTAACCATGATTTTGGTGGCTAAATATAAACATTTTCGATCAAACTGTATATGCATGTTGTAATGTGATGTTACAGGAGTGTCATCGGAAGAATTCTGAGAAGGTTAGTGAAAAAATTAATATCTTTTGGCGATGTTGACTTTTATCGCTCACTTTGGCTAGAATCAATGCTGGGCTGCTAATTGCTATGTGCTAAGCTAATATAACGATTTATTGTGTTTTCGCTGTAAGACACTTAGAAAATCTGAAATATTGTCTGTATTCACAGGATCTGTGTCTTTCGATTCGTGTATGCTGTGTATTTTTACGAAATGTTTGATGATTAGTAGTTAGGTAAACACGTTGCTCATTGTAATTATTCTAGTCCATTTGTGATGGTGGGTGCAATTGTAAACTATGCCATCTACCTGAAATATGCACTTTTTTCTAACAAAACCTATCCCATACCATAAATATGTTATCAGACTGTCATCTAATGAGTTTTTTTGTTGGTTAGAGGCTATAAATATCTTAGTTTAGCCGAATTGGTGATGGCTACTGGTGTTGGTGGACAAATAAAAGATGGTGGAATATGCTAATGTGTTTTTAGGTAATAGATGTACATCTTTACATATTGTGTCTTCCCTGTAAAACATTTTAAAAATCGGAAATGTTGACTGGATTCATAAGATCTGTGTCTTTCATTAGCTGTATTGGACTTTAATGTGTGAAAGTTAAATATTTTAAAAAAATATTTTTTTTGAATTTCGCGGCACTGGTTTTTCAGTGGGGGGGGGGGGGGAGTGCCGCTAGCGGCACGCTGATCCTAGACAGGTTAATGAGACATCTGGTTACACTACATCATGATGAGACAGTTATTAATGAGACAGGTATTAATGAGACATATGGTTACAATCCAACATCATGATGAGACAGTTATTAATGAGACAGGTATTAATGAGACATATGGTTACAATCCAACATCATGATGAGACAGTTATTAATGAGACATCTGGTTACAATCCAACATCATGATGAGACAGGTTTTAATGAGACATCTGGTTACAATCCAACATCATGATGAGACAGTTATTAATGAGACATCTGGTTACACTACATCATGATGAGACAGTTATTAATGAGACATCTGGTTACAATCCAACATCATGATGAGACAGTTATTAATGAGACATCTGGTTACAATCCAACATCAATGAGACAGTTATTAATGAGACATCTGGTTACAATCCAACATCATGATGAGACAGGTATTAATGAGACAGGTATTAATGAGACATCTGGTTACAATCCAACATCGTGATGAGACAGTTATTAATGAGACAGGTATTAATGAGACATCTGGTTACAATCCAACATCATGATGAGACAGTTATTAATGAGACAGGTATTAATGAGACATCTGGTTACAATCCAACATCATGATGAGACAGTTATTAATGAGACCGTTATTAATGAGACATCTGGTTACAATCCAACATCATGAAGAGACAGTTATTAATGAGACATCTGGTTGCAATCCAACATCATGATGAGACAGTTATTAATGAGACATCTGGTTACAATCCAACATCATGATGAGACAGTTATTAATGAGACAGGTATTAATGAGACATCTGGTTACAATCCAACATCATGATGAGACCATTATTAATGAGACATCTGGTTACAATCCAACATCATGATGAGACAGGTATTAATGAGACAGGTATTAATGAGACATCTGGTTACAATCCAACATCGTGATGAGACAGTTATTAACCTGTTTGGGGTGCAAGCCCGACCTCGGACCGAAAATGACAACAGCTGCAGAGCGCGAAATTCAAAATCTATTTTTTAAAAATATTTAACTTTTACACATTAACAAGTCCAATACAGCATTTGAAAGATAAACATCTTGTCAATCCAGCCAACATGTCCGATTTTTTAAATGTTTTACAGAGAAAACACCACATATATTTATGTTAGCTCACCACCAAATACAAAAGTGGACAGACACGTATGAATTATGATTATGAAGTATGAATTATGATTGAAGTAGCATGCACAACCAACCGAAATAAACTAAAACCAACCTAAAGAGCCCAGAAAAAACGACCTCAGATTACAGTCATATAACATGTTACACAATAAATCTATGTTTTGTTCATAAAAAGTGCATATTTTAGCTATAAATCTGTTTTACATTGATGCTACCCAAAAATGCTAATACATAGCTACAGTCTGAATCCAGCCGGGAGTAGCCAGAGAAAATACATACACCAACGTCGGCTACTAATTACACCTCATAAAACATTTCAGAAAAACATATGGTGGATAACTAATGAAAGACAGATATCTTGTGAATACAGACAACATTTCCGATTTTTGAAGTGTTTTACAGCGAAAACACAATATATCGTTATATTAGCTAACATCATAAGCTAGCATAAGGCAGCATTGATTCTAGTCAAGCGCTAGCCTAGCATAGTTAGCAGCGTTAGCATTCAACAGTTCGACATATATATGAAAAAGCATCCCAAATTGGGTCTTATCTTTCTTGGTACTCCATCAGAATGTTGTAACGGGGTCCAATGTCCAGTAGAGTCTTTAGTTGGGTTCCAGAACGAATGATTTCCCTCTTTGGTTAGCTAGCACGGTAGCATTGCTGCGCCAGAAAGCGTTTCTTCAAAAAATTCTTCCGTCGTTTCACATCTAAAGTCCAGAATAAATTGCAATAATATAATTAAAGTATATTGAAAAAACAACCTTTAGGATGATTTTGTGACATGTAGCAAATAATATCGTAGTCAGGCATCATATTCAAAGTTATCTACCTTGTTCCAGAAGCCGAGATCAAATTATCCTTCGCGCCCGGATTTTTATTTTAACTGCGCATGTCTCACAAGAAGTTCTGTTATTCAGTCCAGGGACGAGATATTCGACCCCTTTCAATTCTCACTTCCGCATTACAGTCTGACGTACACCTCTGACGTGTCCCTATGGTCCCAAGTCAAATGGCCTTTTATAGAGAAGGTCTTAAAGAGACACATCGCATTTTGGGAAACTCAATTCGGCTGGGAAAATGGCTGTAAAAATATTTCTGTTCGACTTAGAGAAACAATTCAAACCTTTTTAGAAACTACAGACTGTTATCTATCCAACAGTAGTAAATATATGCATATTGGAAAATAAAAAGTTTCTTAGGAGGCCGTTTGAAAATGTGCACACATTTTCCAGTTTTTTCAATATTCAGCGTGCAGCCAGAACAGGTTAATGAGACATCTGATTACAATCCAACATCATGATGAGACAGTTATTAATGAGACATCTGGTTACAATCCAACATCATGATAAGACAGTAATTAATGAGACATCTGGTTATAATCCAACATCATGATGATACAGGTATTAATGAGACATCTGGTTACAATCCAACATCATGATGAGACAGTTATTAATGAGACATCTGGTTAAACTACATCATGATGAGACAGTTATTAATGAGACAGGTATTAATGAGACATATGGTTACAATCCAACATCATGATGAGACAGTTATTAATGAGACAGGTATTAATGAGACATATGGTTACAATCCAACATCATGATGAGACAGTTATTAATGAGACATCTGGTTACAATCCAACATCATGATGAGACAGGTTTTAATGAGACATCTGGTTACAATCCAACATCATGATGAGACAGTTATTAATGAGACATCTGGTTACACTACATCATGATGAGACAGTTATTAATGAGACATCTGGTTACAATCCAACATCATGATGAGACAGTTATTAATGAGACATCTGGTTACAATCCAACATCAATGAGACAGTTATTAATGAGACATCTGGTTACAATCCAACATCATGATGAGACAGGTATTAATGAGACAGGTATTAATGAGACATCTGGTTGCAATCCAACATCGTGATGAGACAGTTATTAATGAGACAGGTATTAATGAGACATCTGGTTACAATCCAACATCATGATGAGACAGTTATTAATGAGACAGGTATTAATGAGACATCTGGTTACAATCCAACATCATGATGAGACAGTTATTAATGAGACCGTTATTAATGAGACATCTGGTTACAATCCAACATCATGAAGAGACAGTTATTAATGAGACATCTGGTTGCAATCCAACATCATGATGAGACAGTTATTAATGAGACATCTGGTTACAATCCAACATCATGATGAGACAGTTATTAATGAGACAGGTATTAATGAGACATGTGGTTACAATCCAACATCATGATGAGACAGTTATTAATGAGACAGGTATTAATGAGACATCTGGTTACAATCCAACATCATGATGAGACCGTTATTAATGAGACATCTGGTTACAATCCAACATCATGATGAGACCATTATTAATGAGACATCTGGTTACAATCCAACATCATGATGAGACAGGTATTAATGAGACAGGTATTAATGAGACATCTGGTTACAATCCAACATCGTGATGAGACAGTTATTAATGAGACATCTGATTACAATCCAACATCATGATGAGACAGTTATTAATGAGACATCTGGTTACAATCCAACATCATGATGAGACAGTTATTAATGAGACATCTGGTTACAATCCAACATCATGATGAGACAGTTATTAATGAGACATCTGGTTACAATCCAACATCATGATGAGACAGTTATTAATGAGACATCTGGTTACAATCCAACATCATGATGAGACAGTTATTAATGAGACATCTGGTTACAATCCAACATCATGATGAGACAGTTATTAATGAGACATCTGGTTACAATCCAACATCATGATGAGACAGTTATTAATGAGACATCTGGTTACAATCCAACATCATGATGAGACAGTTATTAATGAGACATCTGGTTACAATCCAACATCATGATGAGACAGTTATTAATGAGACAGGAATTAATGAGACATCTGGTTACAATCCAACATCATGATGAGACAGTTATTAATGAGACATCTGGTTACAATCCAACATCATGATGAGACAGGTATTAATGAGACAGGTATTAATGAGACATCTGGTTACACTACATCGTGATGAGACAGGTATTAATGAGACATCTGGTTACAATCCAACATCATGATGAGACAGGTATTAATGAGACATCTGGTTACACTACATCTTGATGAGACAGGTATTAATGAGACATCTGGTTACACTACATCATGATGAGACAGTTATTAATGAGACATCTGGTTACACTACATCATGATGAGACAGGTATTAATGAGACATCTGGTTACACTACATCGTGATGAGACAGGTATTAATGAGACATCTGGTTACAATCCAACATCGTGATGAGACAGGTATTAATGAGACAGGTATTAATGAGACATCTGGTTACAATCCAACATCATGATGAGACAGTTATTAATGAGACAGGTATTAATGAGACATCTGGTTACAATCCAACATCATGATGAGACCGTTATTAATGAGACATCTGGTTACAATCCAACATCATGATGAGACCATTATTAATGAGACATCTGGTTACAATCCAACATCATGATGAGACAGGTATTAATGAGACAGGTATTAATGAGACATCTGGTTACACTACATCGTGATGAGACAGGTATTAATGAGACATCTGGTTACAATCCAACATCATGATGAGACAGTTATTAATGAGACATCTGATTACAATCCAACATCATGATGAGACAGTTATTAATGAGACATCTGGTTACAATCCAACATCATGATGAGACAGTTATTAATGAGACATCTGGTTACAATCCAACATCATGATGAGACAGTTATTAATGAGACATCTGGTTACAATCCAACATCATGATGAGACAGTTATTAATGAGACATCTGGTTACAATCCAACATCATGATGAGACAGTTATTAATGAGACATCTGGTTACAATCCAACATCATGATGAGACAGTTATTAATGAGACATCTGGTTACAATCCAACATCATGATGAGACAGTTATTAATGAGACATCTGGTTACAATCCAACATCATGATGAGACAGTTATTAATGAGACATCTGGTTACAATCCAACATCATGATGAGACAGTTATTAATGAGACAGGTATTAATGAGACATCTGGTTACAATCCAACATCATGATGAGACAGTTATTAATGAGACATCTGGTTACAATCCAACATCATGATGAGACAGGTATTAATGAGACAGGTATTAATGAGACATCTGGTTACACTACATCGTGATGAGACAGGTATTAATGAGACATCTGGTTACAATCCAACATCATGATGAGACAGGTATTAATGAGGCATCTGGTTACACTACATCTTGATGAGACAGGTATTAATGAGACATCTGGTTACACTACATCATGATGAGACAGGTATTAATGAGACATCTGGTTACACTACATTGTGATGAGACAGGTATTAATGAGACATCTGGTTACAATCCAACATCGTGATGAGACAGGTATTAATGAGACATCTGGTTACAATCCAACATCGTGATGAGACAGGTATTAATGAGACATCTGGTTACACTACATCATGATGAGACAGGTATTAATGAGACATCTGGTTACAATCCAACATCGTGATGAGACAGGTATTAATGAGACATCTGGTTACACTACATCATGATGAGACAGTTATTAATGAGACATCTGGTTACACTACATCATGATGAGACAGTTATTAATGAGACAGGTATTAATGAGACATCTGGTTACAATCCAACATCATGATGAGACAGGTATTAATGAGACATCTGGTTACAATCCAACATCATGATGAGACAGTTATTAATGAGACATCTGGTTACAATCCAACATCATGATGAGACAGGTATTAATGAGACATCTGGTTACAATCCAACATCATGATGAGACAGTTATTAATGAGACATCTGGTTACAATCCAACATCATGATGAGACAGGTATTAATGAGACATCTGGTTACAATCCAACATCATGATGAGACAGTTATTAATGAGACATCTGGTTACAATCCAACATCATGTTGAGACCGTTATTAATGAGACAGGTATTAATGAGACATCTGGTTACAATCCAACATCATGATGAGACAGGTATTAATGAGACATCTGGTTACAATCCAACATCATGATGAGACAGTTATTAATGAGACATCTGGTTACACTACATCATGATTAGACAGGTATTAATGAGACATCTGGTTACAATCCAACATCATGATGAGACAGGTATTAATGAGACATCTGGTTACAATCCAACATCATGATGAGACAGGTATTAATGAGACATCTGGTTACAATCCAACATCATGATGAGACAGTTATTAATGAGACATCTGGTTACAATCTAACATCATGATGAGACAGGTATTAATGAGACATCTGGTTACAATCCAACATCATGATGAGACAGGTATTAATGAGACATCTGGTTACAATCCAACATCATGATAAGTCAGTTATTAATGAGACAGGTATTAATGAGACATCTGGTTACAATCCAACATCATTATGAGACAGGTATTAATGAGACATCTGGTTACACTACATCATTATGAGACAGTTATTAATGAGACATCTGGTTACAATCCAACATCATGATGAGACAGTTATTAATGAGACATCTGGTTACAATCCAACATCATGATGAGACAGTTATTAATGAGACATCTGGTTACAATCCAACATCATGATGAGACAGGTATTAATGAGACAGTTATTAACCTGTTGAGGATGGGGGCGCTGTTGTGACTATTTATGCTAATCGTGTAATTTTTGAAACGGCTTCCCACAAAATCCTTGATCGTACAATATGCATTTTATTATTATTATTGGATAGAAAACAGTCTATAGTTTCTATAGGAGTTGAAATTTTGTCTCTAAGTGGAACAGAGCCCATTCTACAGCAATTTCCCTGACATGGAGTCAGATTTCAGAAATTTTGGCCACTGTTCTGGAGTCAGTTAAAAGGGCACTGTTATTGCTATGACTATACGGACACTGCTTACGTCTTCCCCTGGATGCCTTTACGTGATGACGATTTGAATGGGGTCGATTGCGCGTTCACAGGCACTATAAATTAAAAAACCCTGTAGCTAGCAAGTCTTTTCTTGCTGCGTAACGCGCGTGGAGGACACCGACCCGCTCCTGTTCCAAGCGTTAGTTTAGCCTGTTATATTTCTCCGGTCATCTTTTTACTCGTTATAGGAGTTAAAAACATCATAAGGTAGTTAATTTAAAGCGTTTTATAGCAATTTATATCCGTTTAGTGCGATTTTGGGACATTTATTTTTGAAACGCTGTGAATAGCTGGGCACGCTTTTCAGTTCATCCCGAACGCAGTTGGCATTTCCACATGGCAAGAGGACAGCTTTCCACCAAAAGACGATTACTCCCAAGAAAGGATCCTTTGCCCAAGATACTGATGGAAGAACAGCTCAAAGTAGGACATTTTTATTATGATAAATCGTGTTTCTGTCGAAAAATGTTAGTGGCTTAGGACGCCATGTTTTTTGACGTAGCTTCGCTTGGCGCAAACTGTATTGAAAAGTAAGGATAATTTAAAAAATGTAATTCCGCAATTGTATTAAGAATTAAATTGTCTATCAATCCCTGTCCACCCTATATTTTTTTGTCACGTTTTATGAGTATTTATGTATAAGAGTAGATCACTGTCTAAGTGGCGCAAGGACATTTTCTGACCAGCTGAGCTACATTTCACATTGTCTAACCATGATTTTGGTGGCTAAATATAAACATTTTCGATCAAACTCTATATGGATTGTGTAATATGATGTTACAGGAGTGTCATCGGAAGAATTCTGAGAAGGTTAGTGAAAAAATTAATATATTTTGGCGATGTTGACTTTTATCGCTCACTTTGGCTAGAATCAATGCTGGGCTGCTATGTGCTATGTGCTATGCTAATATAACGATTTATTGTGTTTTCGCTGTAAGACACTTAGAAAATCTGAAATATTGTCTGTATTCACAGGATCTGTGTCTTTCGATTAGTGTATGCTGTGTATTTTTACGAAATGTTTGATGATTAGTAGTTAGGTAAACACGTTGCTCATTGTAATTATTCTAGTCCATTTGTGACGGTGGGTGCAATTGTAACCTATGCCATCTACCTGAAATATGCACTTTTTTCTAACAAAACCTATCCCATACCATAAATATGTTATCAGATTGTCATCTGATGAGTTTTTTTGTTGGTTAGGGGCTATAAATATCTTAGTTTAGCCGAATTGGTGATAGCTACTGGTGTTGGTGGACAAATAAAAGATGGTGGATTATGCTAATGTGTTTTTAGGTAATAGATGTACATCTTTACATATTGTGTCTTCCCTGTAAAACATTTTAAAAATCGGACATGTTGACTGGATTCACAAGATCTGTGTCTTTCATTAGCTGAATTGGACTTTAATGTGTGAAAGTTAAATATTTTAAAAATATATTTTTTTTTTATTTCGCGGCACTGGTTTTTCAGTGGGGAGGGGGGGTGCCGCTAGCGGCACGCTCATCCTAGACAGGTTAATGAGACATCTGGTTACAATCCAACATCATAATGAGACAGGTATTAATGAGACAGTTATTAATGAGACATCTGGTTACAATCCACCATCATGATGAGACAGTTATTAATGAGACATCTGGTTACAATCCAACATCATGATGAGACAGGTATTAATGAGACAGTTATTAATGAGACATCTGGTTACAATCCAACATCATGATGAGACAGGTATTAATGAGACAGGTATTAATGAGACATCTGGTTACAATCCACCATCATGATGAGACAGTTATTAATGAGACATCTGGTTACAATCCAACATCATGACGAGACAGGAATTAATGAGACATCTGGTTACAATCCAACATCAATGAGACAGTTATTAATGAGACATCTGGTTACACTACATCATGATGAGACAGTTATTAATGAGACATCTGGTTACAATACAACATCAATGAGACAGTTATTAATGAGACATCTGGTTACAATACAACATGATGAGACAGGTATTAATGAGACATCTGGTTACAATACAACATGATGAGACAGTTATTAATGAGACATCTGGTTACAATACAACATCAATGAGACAGTTATTAATGAGACATCTGGTTACACTACATCATGATGAGACAGTTATTAATGAGACATCTGGTTACACTACATCATGATGAGACAGTAATTAATGAGACATCTGGTTACAATCCAACATCATTATGAGACAGTTATTAATGAGACATCTGGTTACAATCCAACATCATGATGAGACAGTTATTAATGAGACATCTGGTTACAATCCAACATCATGATGAGACAGTTATTAATGAGACAGGTATTAACGAGACATCTGGTTACACTACATCATGATGAGACAGGTATTAATGAGACATCTGGTTACACTACATCATTATGAGACAGTTATTAATGAGACATCTGGTTACAATCCAACATCATGATGAGACAGTTATTAATGAGACATCTGGTTACAATCCAACATCATGATGAGACAGTTATTAATGAGACATCTGGTTACAATCCAACATCATGATGAGACAGGTATTAATGAGACAGTTATTAATGAGACATCTGGTTACAATCCAACATCATGATGAGACAGGTATTAATGAGACAGTTATTAATGAGACATCTGGTTACAATCCACCATCATGATGAGACAGTTATTAATGAGACATCTGGTTACAATCCAACATCATGATGAGACAGGTATTTATGAGACAGTTATTAACTAGACATCTGGTTACAATCCAACATCATGATGAGACAGGTATTAATGAGACAGGTATTAATGAGACATCTGGTTACAATCCACCATCATGATGAGACAGTTATTAATGAGACATCTGGTTACAATCCAACATCATGATGAGACAGGAATTAATGAGACATCTGGTTACAATCCAACATCAATGAGACAGTTATTAATGAGACATCTGGTTACACTACATCATGATGAGACAGTTATTAATGAGACATCTGGTTACAATACAACATCAATGAGACAGTTATTAATGAGATATCTGGTTACAATACAACATGATGAGACAGGTATTAATGAGACATCTGGTTACAATACAACATGATGAGACAGTTATTAATGAGACATCTGGTTACAATACAACATCAATGAGACAGTTATTAATGAGACATCTGGTTACACTACATCATGATGAGACAGTTATTAATGAGACATCTGGTTACACTACATCATGATGAGACAGTTATTAATGAGACATCTGGTTACAATCCAACATCATTATGAGACAGTTATTAATGAGACAACTGGTTACAATCCAACATCATGATGAGACAGTTATTAGTGAGACATCTGGTTACAATCCAACATCATGATGAGACAGTTATTAATGAGACAGGTATTAACGAGACATCTGGTTACACTACATCATGATGAGACAGGTATTAATGAGACATCAGGTTACACTACATCATGATGAGACAGTTATTAATGCGACATCTGGTTACAATCCAACATCATGACGAGACAGTTATTAATGAGACATCTGGTTACAATCCAACATCTTAATGAGACAGGTATTAATGAGACATCTGGTTACAATCCAACATCATGATGAGACAGGTATTAATGAGGCATCTGGTTACAATCCAACATCATGGTGAGACAGGTATTAATGAGACATCTGGTTACACTACATCATGATGAGACAGTTATTAATGAGACATCTGGTTACAATCCAACATCATGATGAGACAGTTATTAATGAGACATCTGGTTACAATCCAACATCATGATGAGACAGTTATTAATGAGACATCTGGTTACAATCCAACATCATGATGAGACAGTTATTAATGAGACATCTGGTTACAATCCAACATCATGATGAGACAGGTATTAATGAGACATCTGGTTACAATCCAACATCATGATGAGACAGGTATTAATGAGACATCTAGTTACAATCCAACATCATGATGAGAGTTATTAATGAGACATCTGGTTACACTACATCATGATGAGACAGTTATTAATGAGACATCTGGTTACAATCCAACATCATGATGAGACAATTATTAATGGGACAGGTATTAATGAGACATCTAGTTACAATCCAACATCATGATGAGACAGTTATTATTGAGACATCTGGTTACAATCCAACATTATGATGAGACAGTTATTAATGAGACATCTGGTTACAATCCAACATCATGATGAGTCAGTTATTAATGAGACATCTGGTTACAATCCAACATCATTATGAGACAGGTATTAATGAGACAGGTATTAATGAGACATCTGGTTACACTACATCGTGATGAGACAGTTATTAATGAGACATCTGGTTACACTACATCATGATGAGACAGTTATTAATGAGACATCTGGTTACAATCCAACATCATGATGAGACAGTTATTAATGAGACATCTGGTTACAATCCAACATCATGATGAGACAGTTATTAATGAGACATCTGGTTACAATCCAACATCATGATGAGACAGTTATTAATGAGACATCTGGTTACAATCCAACATCATGATGAGACAGGTATTAATGAGACATCTAGTTACAATCCAACATCATGATGAGACAGTTATTAATGAGACATCTGGTTACACTACATCATGATGAGACAGTTATTAATGAGACATCTGGTTACAATCCAACATCATGATGAGTCAGTTATTAATGAGACATCTGGTTACAATCCAACATCATTATGAGACAGGTATTAATGAGACAGGTATTAATGAGACATCTGGTTACACTACATCGTGATGAGACAGTTATTAATGAGACATCTGGTTACAATACAACATCATGATGAGACAGTTATTAATGAGACATCTAGTTACAATCTAACATCATGATGAGACAGTTATTAATGAGACAGGTATTAATGAGACATCTGGTTACAATCTAACATCATGATGAGACAGTTATTAATGAGACAGGTATTAATGAGACATCTGGTTACAATCTAACATCATGATGAGACAGTTATTAATGAGACATCTGGTTACAATCCAACATCATGATGAGACAGTTATTAATGAGACATCTGGTTACAATCCAACATCATGATGAGACAGGTATTAATGAGACAGGTATTAATGAGACATCTGGTTACACTACATCGTGATGAGACAGGTATTAATGAGACATCTGGTTACAATGCAACATCATGATGAGACAGGTATTAATGAGACATCTGGTTACACTACATCTTGATGAGACAGGTATTAATGAGACATCTGGTTACACTACATCATGATGAGACAGTTATTAATGAGACATCTGGTTACACTACATCATGATGAGACAGGTATTAATGAGACATCTGGTTACACTACATCGTGATGAGACAGGTATTAATGAGACATCTGGTTACAATCCAACATCGTGATGAGACAGTTATTAATGAGACAGGTATCAATGAGACATCTGGTTACAATCCAACATCATGATGAGACCGTTATTAATGAAACATCTGGTTACAATCCAACATCATGATGAGACAGGTATTAATGAGACAGGTATTAATGAGACATCTGGTTACAATCTAACATCATGATGAGACAGTTATTAATGAGACAGGTATTAATGAGACATCTGGTTACAATCTAACATCATGATGAGACAGTTATTAATGAGACATCTGGTTACAATCCAACATCATGATGAGACAGTTATTAATGAGACATCTGGTTACAATCCAACATCATGATGAGACAGGTATTAATGAGACAGGTATTAATGAGACATCTGGTTACACTACATCGTGATGAGACAGGTATTAATGAGACATCTGGTTACAATCCAACATCATGATGAGACAGGTATTAATGAGACATCTGGTTACACTACATCTTGATGAGACAGGTATTAATGAGACATCTGGTTACACTACATCATGATGAGACAGTTATTAATGAGACATCTGGTTACACTACATCATGATGAGACAGGTATTAATGAGACATCTGGTTACACTACATCGTGATGAGACAGGTATTAATGAGACATCTGGTTACAATCCAACATCGTGATGAGACAGGTATTAATTAGACAGGTATTAATGAGACATCTGGTTACAATCCAACATCATGATGAGACAGTTATTAATGAGACAGGTATTAATGAGACATCTGGTTACAATCCAACATCATGATGAGACCGTTATTAATGAGACATCTGGTTACAATCCAACATCATGATGAGACAGGTATTAATGAGACAGGTATTAATGAGACATCTGGTTACACTACATCGTGATGAGACAGGTATTAATGAGACATCTGGTTACAATCCAACATCATGATGAGACAGGTATTAATGAGACATCTGGTTACACTACATCTTGATGAGACAGGTATTAATGAGACATCTGGTTACACTACATCATGATGAGACAGTTATTAATGAGACATCTGGTTACACTACATCATGATGAGACAGGTATTAATGAGACATCTGGTTACACTACATCGTGATGAGACAGGTATTAATGAGACATCTGGTTACAATCCAACATCGTGATGAGACAGGTATTAATGAGACAGTTATTAATGAGACATCTGGTTACAATCCAACATCATGATGAGACAGGTATTAATGAGACAGTTATTAATGAGACATCTGGTTACAATCCACCATCATGATGAGACAGTTATTAATGAGACATCTGGTTACAATCCAACATCATGATGAGACAGGTATTTATGAGACAGTTATTAACTAGACATCTGGTTACAATCCAACATCATGATGAGACAGGTATTAATGAGACAGGTATTAATGAGACATCTGGTTACAATCCACCATCATGATGAGACAGTTATTAATGAGACATCTGGTTACAATCCAACATCATGATGAGACAGGAATTAATGAGACATCTGGTTACAATCCAACATCAATGAGACAGTTATTAATGAGACATCTGGTTACACTACATCATGATGAGACAGTTATTAATGAGACATCTGGTTACAATACAACATCAATGAGACAGTTATTAATGAGATATCTGGTTACAATACAACATGATGAGACAGGTATTAATGAGACATCTGGTTACAATACAACATGATGAGACAGTTATTAATGAGACATCTGGTTACAATACAACATCAATGAGACAGTTATTAATGAGACATCTGGTTACACTACATCATGATGAGACAGTTATTAATGAGACATCTGGTTACACTACATCATGATGAGACAGTTATTAATGAGACATCTGGTTACAATCCAACATCATTATGAGACAGTTATTAATGAGACAACTGGTTACAATCCAACATCATGATGAGACAGTTATTAGTGAGACATCTGGTTACAATCCAACATCATGATGAGACAGTTATTAATGAGACAGGTATTAATGAGACATCTGGTTACACTACATCATGATGAGACAGGTATTAATGAGACATCAGGTTACACTACATCATGATGAGACAGTTATTAATGCGACATCTGGTTACAATCCAACATCATGACGAGACAGTTATTAATGAGACATCTGGTTACAATCCAACATCATGATGAGACAGGTATTAATGAGACATCTGGTTACAATCCAACATCATGATGAGACAGGTATTAATGAGGCATCTGGTTACAATCCAACATCATGGTGAGACAGGTATTAATGAGACATCTGGTTACACTACATCATGATGAGACAGTTATTAATGAGACATCTGGTTACAATCCAACATCATGATGAGACAGTTATTAATGAGACATCTGGTTACAATCCAACATCATGATGAGACAGTTATTAATGAGACATCTGGTTACAATCCAACATCATGATGAGACAGTTATTAATGAGACATCTGGTTACAATCCAACATCATGATGAGACAGGTATTAATGAGACATCTGGTTACAATCCAACATCATGATGAGACAGGTATTAATGAGACATCTAGTTACAATCCAACATCATGATGAGAGTTATTAATGAGACATCTGGTTACACTACATCATGATGAGACAGTTATTAATGAGACATCTGGTTACAATCCAACATCATGATGAGACAATTATTAATGGGACAGGTATTAATGAGACATCTAGTTACAATCCAACATCATGATGAGACAGTTATTATTGAGACATCCGGTTACAATCCAACATTATGATGAGACAGTTATTAATGAGACATCTGGTTACAATCCAACATCATGATGAGTCAGTTATTAATGAGACATCTGGTTACAATCCAACATCATTATGAGACAGGTATTAATGAGACAGGTATTAATGAGACATCTGGTTACACTACATCGTGATGAGACAGTTATTAATGAGACATCTGGTTACACTACATCATGATGAGACAGTTATTAATGAGACATCTGGTTACAATCCAACATCATGATGAGACAGTTATTAATGAGACATCTGGTTACAATCCAACATCATGATGAGACAGTTATTAATGAGACATCTGGTTACAATCCAACATCATGATGAGACAGTTATTAATGAGACATCTGGTTACAATCCAACATCATGATGAGACAGGTATTAATGAGACATCTAGTTACAATCCAACATCATGATGAGACAGTTATTAATGAGACATCTGGTTACACTACATCATGATGAGACAGTTATTAATGAGACATCTGGTTACAATCCAACATCATGATGAGTCAGTTATTAATGAGACATCTGGTTACAATCCAACATCATTATGAGACAGGTATTAATGAGACAGGTATTAATGAGACATCTGGTTACACTACATCGTGATGAGACAGTTATTAATGAGACATCTGGTTACAATACAACATCATGATGAGACAGTTATTAATGAGACATCTGGTTACAATCTAACATCATGATGAGACAGTTATTAATGAGACAGGTATTAATGAGACATCTGGTTACAATCTAACATCATGATGAGACAGTTATTAATGAGACAGGTATTAATGAGACATCTGGTTACAATCTAACATCATGATGAGACAGTTATTAATGAGACATCTGGTTACAATCCAACATCATGATGAGACAGTTATTAATGAGACATCTGGTTACAATCCAACATCATGATGAGACAGGTATTAATGAGACAGGTATTAATGAGACATCTGGTTACACTACATCGTGATGAGACAGGTATTAATGAGACATCTGGTTACAATCCAACATCATGATGAGACAGGTATTAATGAGACATCTGGTTACACTACATCTTGATGAGACAGGTATTAATGAGACATCTGGTTACACTACATCATGATGAGACAGTTATTAATGAGACATCTGGTTACACTACATCATGATGAGACAGGTATTAATGAGACATCTGGTTACACTACATCGTGATGAGACAGGTATTAATGAGACATCTGGTTACAATCCAACATCGTGATGAGACAGGTATTAATTAGACAGGTATTAATGAGACATCTGGTTACAATCCAACATCATGATGAGACAGTTATTAATGAGACAGGTATTAATGAGACATCTGGTTACAATCCAACATCATGATGAGACCGTTATTAATGAGACATCTGGTTACAATCCAACATCATGATGAGACAGGTATTAATGAGACAGGTATTAATGAGACATCTGGTTACACTACATCGTGATGAGACAGGTATTAATGAGACATCTGGTTACAATCCAACATCATGATGAGACAGGTATTAATGAGACATCTGGTTACACTACATCTTGATGAGACAGGTATTAATGAGACATCTGGTTACACTACATCATGATGAGACAGTTATTAATGAGACATCTGGTTACACTACATCATGATGAGACAGGTATTAATGAGACATCTGGTTACACTACATCGTGATGAGACAGGTATTAATGAGACATCTGGTTACAATCCAACATCGTGATGAGACAGGTATTAATGAGACAGGTATTAATGAGACATCTGGTTACAATCCAACATCATGATGAGACAGTTATTAATGAGACAGGTATTAATGAGACATCTGGTTACAATCCAACATCATGATGAGACCGTTATTAATGAGACATCTGGTTACAATCCAACATCATGATGAGACCATTATTAATGAGACATCTGGTTACAATCCAACATCATGATGAGACAGGTATTAATGAGACAGGTATTAATGAGACATCTGGTTACACTACATCGTGATGAGACAGGTATTAATGAGACATCTGGTTACAATCCAACATCATGATGAGACAGTTATTAATGAGACATCTGGTTACAATCCAACATCATGATGAGACAGTTATTAATGAGACATCTGGTTACAATCCAACATCATGATGAGACAGTTATTAATGAGACATCTGGTTACAATCCAACATCATGATGAGACAGTTATTAATGAGACATCTGGTTACAATCCAACATCATGATGAGACAGTTATTAATGAGACATCTGGTTACAATCCAACATCATGATGAGACAGTTATTAATGAGACATCTGGTTACAATCCAACATCATGATGAGACAGTTATTAATGAGACAGGTATTAATGAGACATCTGGTTACAATCCAACATCATGATGAGACAGTTATTAATGAGACATCTGGTTACAATCCAACATCATGATGAGACAGGTATTAATGAGACAGGTATTAATGAGACATCTGGTTACACTACATCGTGATGAGACAGGTATTAATGAGACATCTGGTTACAATCCAACATCATGATGAGACAGGTATTAATGAGACATCTGGTTACACTACATCTTGATGAGACAGGTATTAATGAGACATCTGGTTACACTACATCATGATGAGACAGTTATTAATGAGACATCTGGTTACACTACATCATGATGAGACAGGTATTAATGAGACATCTGGTTACACTACATCGTGATGAGACAGGTATTAATGAGACATCTGGTTACAATCCAACATCGTGATGAGACAGGTATTAATGAGACATCTGGTTACAATCCAACATCGTGATGAGACAGGTATTAATGAGACATCTGGTTACACTACATCATGATGAGACAGGTATTAATGAGACATCTGGTTACAATCCAACATCATGATGAGACACAGTTATTAATGAGACATCTGGTTACAATCCAACATCATGATGAGACAGTTATTAATGAGACATCTGGTTACACTACATCATGACGAGACAGTTATTAATGAGACAGGTATTAATGAGACATCTGGTTACAATCCAACATCATGATGAGACAGGTATTAATGAGACATCTGGTTACAATCCAACATCATGATGAGACAGTTATTAATGAGACATCTGGTTACAATCCAACATCATGATGAGACAGGTATTAATGAGACATCTGGTTACAATCCAACATCATGATGAGACAGTTATTAATGAGACATCTGGTTACAATCCAACATCATGATGAGACAGGTATTAATGAGACATCTGGTTACAATCCAACATCATGATGAGACAGTTATTAATGAGACATCTGGTTACAATCCAACATCATGATGAGACAGGTATTAATGAGACAGGTATTAATGAGACATCTGGTTACACTACATCTTGATGAGACAGGTATTAATGAGACATCTGGTTACACTACATCATGATGAGACAGTTATTAATGAGACATCTGGTTACACTACATCATGATGAGACAGGAATTAATGAGACATCTGGTTACACTACATCGTGATGAGACAGGTATTAATGAGACATCTGGTTACAATCCAACATCGTGATGAGACAGGTATTAATGAGACAGGTATTAATGAGACATCTGGTTACAATCCAACATCATGATGAGACAGTTATTAATGAGACAGGTATTAATGAGACATCTGGTTACAATCCAACATCATGATGAGACCGTTATTAATGAGACATCTGGTTACAATCCAACATCATGATGAGACCATTATTAATGAGACATCTGGTTACAATCCAACATCATGATGAGACAGGTATTAATGAGACAGGTATTAATGAGACATCTGGTTACACTACATCGTGATGAGACAGGTATTAATGAGACATCTGGTTACAATCCAACATCATGATGAGACAGTTATTAATGAGACATCTGGTTACAATCCAACATCATGATGAGACAGTTATTAATGAGACATCTGGTTACAATCCAACATCATGATGAGACAGTTATTAATGAGACATCTGGTTACAATCCAACATCATGATGAGACAGTTATTAATGAGACATCTGGTTACAATCCAACATCATGATGAGACAGTTATTAATGAGACATCTGGTTACAATCCAACATCATGATGAGACAGTTATTAATGAGACATCTGGTTACAATCCAACATCATGATGAGACAGTTATTAATGAGACATCTGGTTACAATCCAACATCATGATGAGACAGTTATTAATGAGACAGGTATTAATGAGACATCTGGTTACAATCCAACATCATGATGAGACAGTTATTAATGAGACATCTGGTTACAATCCAACATCATGATGAGACAGGTATTAATGAGACAGGTATTATTGAGACATCTGGTTACACTACATCGTGATGAGACAGGTATTAATGAGACATCTGGTTACAATCCAACATCATGATGAGACAGGTATTAATGAGACATCTGGTTACACTACATCTTGATGAGACAGGTATTAATGAGACATCTGGTTACACTACATCATGATGAGACAGTTATTAATGAGACATCTGGTTACACTACATCATGATGAGACAGGTATTAATGAGACATCTGGTTACACTACATCGTGATGAGACAGGTATTAATGAGACATCTGGTTACAATCCAACATCGTGATGAGACAGGTATTAATGAGACATCTGGTTACAATCCAACATCGTGATGAGACAGGTATTAATGAGACATCTGGTTACACTACATCATGATGAGACAGGTATTAATGAGACATCTGGTTACAATCCAACATCATGATGAGACACAGTTATTAATGAGACATCTGGTTACAATCCAACATCATGATGAGACAGTTATTAATGAGACATCTGGTTACACTACATCATGACGAGACAGTTATTAATGAGACAGGTATTAATGAGACATCTGGTTACAATCCAACATCATGATGAGACAGGTATTAATGAGACATCTGGTTACAATCCAACATCATGATGAGACAGTTATTAATGAGACATCTGGTTACAATCCAACATCATGATGAGACAGGTATTAATGAGACATCTGGTTACAATCCAACATCATGATGAGACAGTTATTAATGAGACATCTGGTTACAATCCAACATCATGATGAGACAGGTATTAATGAGACATCTGGTTACAATCCAACATCATGATGAGACAGTTATTAATGAGACATCTGGTTACAATCCAACATCATGTTGAGACCGTTATTAATGAGACAGGTATTAATGAGACATCTGGTTACAATCCAACATCATGATGAGACAGGTATTAATGAGACATCTGGTTACAATCCAACATCATGATGAGACAGTTATTAATGAGACATCTGGTTACACTACATCATGATTAGACAGGTATTAATGAGACATCTGGTTACAATCCAACATCATGATGAGACAGGTATTAATGAGACATCTGGTTACAATCCAACATCATGATGAGACAGGTATTAATGAGACATCTGGTTACAATCCAACATCATGATGAGACAGGTATTAATGAGACATCTGGTTACAATCCAACATCGTGATGAGACAGGTATTAATGAGACATCTGGTTACACTACATCATGATGAGACAGTTATTAATGAGACATCTGGTTACACTACATCATGATGAGACAGTTATTAATGAGACAGGTATTAATGAGACATCTGGTTACAATCCAACATCATGATGAGACAGGTATTAATGAGACATCTGGTTACAATCCAACATCATGATGAGACAGTTATTAATGAGACATCTGGTTACAATCCAACATCATGATGAGACAGGTATTAATGAGACATCTGGTTACAATCCAACATCATGATGAGACAGTTATTAATGAGACATCTGGTTACAATCCAACATCATGATGAGACAGGTATTAATGAGACATCTGGTTACAATCCAACATCATGATGAGACAGTTATTAATGAGACATCTGGTTACAATCCAACATCATGTTGAGACCGTTATTAATGAGACAGGTATTAATGAGACATCTGGTTACAATCCAACATCATGATGAGACAGGTATTAATGAGACATCTGGTTACAATCCAACATCATGATGAGACAGTTATTAATGAGACATCTGGTTACACTACATCATGATTAGACAGGTATTAATGAGACATCTGGTTACAATCCAACATCATGATGAGACAGGTATTAATGAGACATCTGGTTACAATCCAACATCATGATGAGACAGGTATTAATGAGACATCTGGTTACAATCCAACATCATGATGAGACAGTTATTAATGAGACATCTGGTTACAATCTAACATCATGATGAGACAGGTATTAATGAGACATCTGGTTACAATCCAACATCATGATGAGACAGGTATTAATGAGACATCTGGTTACAATCCAACATCATGATAAGTCAGTTATTAATGAGACAGGTATTAATGAGACATCTGGTTACAATCCAACATCATTATGAGACAGGTATTAATGAGACATCTGGTTACACTACATCATTATGAGACAGTTATTAATGAGACATCTGGTTACAATCCAACATCATGATGAGACAGTTATTAATGAGACATCTGGTTACAATCCAACATCATGATGAGACAGTTATTAATGAGACATCTGGTTACAATCCAACATCATGATGAGACAGGTATTAATGAGACAGTTATTAACCTGTTGAGGATGGGGGCGCTGTTGTGACTATTTATGCTAATCGTGTAATTTTTGAAACGGCTTCCCACAAAATCCTTGATCGTACAATATGCATTTTATTATTATTATTGGATAGAAAACAGTCTATAGTTTCTATAGGAGTTGAAATTTTGTCTCTAAGTGGAACAGAGCCCATTCTACAGCAATTTCCCTGACATGGAGTCAGATTTCAGAAATTTTGGCCACTGTTCTGGAGTCAGTTAAAAGGGCACTGTTATTGCTATGACTATACGGACACTGCTTACGTCTTCCCCTGGATGCCTTTACGTGATGACGATTTGAATGGGGTCGATTGCGCGTTCACAGGCACTATAAATTAAAAAACCCTGTAGCTAGCAAGTCTTTTCTTGCTGCGTAACGCGCGTGGAGGACACCGACCCGCTCCTGTTCCAAGCGTTAGTTTAGCCTGTTATATTTCTCCGGTCATCTTTTTACTCGTTATAGGAGTTAAAAACATCATAAGGTAGTTAATTTAAAGCGTTTTATAGCAATTTATATCCGTTTAGTGCGATTTTGGGACATTTATTTTTGAAACGCTGTGAATAGCTGGGCACGCTTTTCAGTTCATCCCGAACGCAGTTGGCATTTCCACATGGCAAGAGGACAGCTTTCCACCAAAAGACGATTACTCCCAAGAAAGGATCCTTTGCCCAAGATACTGATGGAAGAACAGCTCAAAGTAGGACATTTTTATTATGATAAATCGTGTTTCTGTCGAAAAATGTTAGTGGCTTAGGACGCCATGTTTTTTGACGTAGCTTCGCTTGGCGCAAACTGTATTGAAAAGTAAGGATAATTTAAAAAATGTAATTCCGCAATTGTATTAAGAATTAAATTGTCTATCAATCCCTGTCCACCCTATATTTTTTTGTCACGTTTTATGAGTATTTATGTATAAGAGTAGATCACTGTCTAAGTGGCGCAAGGACATTTTCTGACCAGCTGAGCTACATTTCACATTGTCTAACCATGATTTTGGTGGCTAAATATAAACATTTTCGATCAAACTCTATATGGATTGTGTAATATGATGTTACAGGAGTGTCATCGGAAGAATTCTGAGAAGGTTAGTGAAAAAATTAATATATTTTGGCGATGTTGACTTTTATCGCTCACTTTGGCTAGAATCAATGCTGGGCTGCTATGTGCTATGTGCTATGCTAATATAACGATTTATTGTGTTTTCGCTGTAAGACACTTAGAAAATCTGAAATATTGTCTGTATTCACAGGATCTGTGTCTTTCGATTAGTGTATGCTGTGTATTTTTACGAAATGTTTGATGATTAGTAGTTAGGTAAACACGTTGCTCATTGTAATTATTCTAGTCCATTTGTGACGGTGGGTGCAATTGTAACCTATGCCATCTACCTGAAATATGCACTTTTTTCTAACAAAACCTATCCCATACCATAAATATGTTATCAGATTGTCATCTGATGAGTTTTTTTGTTGGTTAGGGGCTATAAATATCTTAGTTTAGCCGAATTGGTGATAGCTACTGGTGTTGGTGGACAAATAAAAGATGGTGGATTATGCTAATGTGTTTTTAGGTAATAGATGTACATCTTTACATATTGTGTCTTCCCTGTAAAACATTTTAAAAATCGGACATGTTGACTGGATTCACAAGATCTGTGTCTTTCATTAGCTGAATTGGACTTTAATGTGTGAAAGTTAAATATTTTAAAAATATATATTTTTTTTATTTCGCGGCACTGGTTTTTCAGTGGGGGGGGGGGGGGGTGCCGCTAGCGGCACGCTCATCCTAGACAGGTTAATGAGACATCTGGTTACAATCCAACATCATAATGAGACAGGTATTAATGAGACAGTTATTAATGAGACATCTGGTTACAATCCACCATCATGATGAGACAGTTATTAATGAGACATCTGGTTACAATCCAACATCATGATGAGACAGGTATTAATGAGACAGTTATTAATGAGACATCTGGTTACAATCCAACATCATGATGAGACAGGTATTAATGAGACAGGTATTAATGAGACATCTGGTTACAATCCACCATCATGATGAGACAGTTATTAATGAGACATCTGGTTACAATCCAACATCATGACGAGACAGGAATTAATGAGACATCTGGTTACAATCCAACATCAATGAGACAGTTATTAATGAGACATCTGGTTACACTACATCATGATGAGACAGTTATTAATGAGACATCTGGTTACAATACAACATCAATGAGACAGTTATTAATGAGACATCTGGTTACAATACAACATGATGAGACAGGTATTAATGAGACATCTGGTTACAATACAACATGATGAGACAGTTATTAATGAGACATCTGGTTACAATACAACATCAATGAGACAGTTATTAATGAGACATCTGGTTACACTACATCATGATGAGACAGTTATTAATGAGACATCTGGTTACACTACATCATGATGAGACAGTAATTAATGAGACATCTGGTTACAATCCAACATCATTATGAGACAGTTATTAATGAGACATCTGGTTACAATCCAACATCATGATGAGACAGGTATTAATGAGACAGTTATTAATGAGACATCTGGTTACAATCCAACATCATGATGAGACAGGTATTAATGAGACAGTTATTAATGAGACATCTGGTTACAATCCACCATCATGATGAGACAGTTATTAATGAGACATCTGGTTACAATCCAACATCATGATGAGACAGGTATTTATGAGACAGTTATTAACGAGACATCTGGTTACAATCCAACATCATGATGAGACAGGTATTAATGAGACAGGTATTAATGAGACATCTGGTTACAATCCACCATCATGATGAGACAGTTATTAATGAGACATCTGGTTACAATCCAACATCATGATGAGACAGGAATTAATGAGACATCTGGTTACAATCCAACATCAATGAGACAGTTATTAATGAGACATCTGGTTACACTACATCATGATGAGACAGTTATTAATGAGACATCTGGTTACAATACAACATCAATGAGACAGTTATTAATGAGATATCTGGTTACAATACAACATGATGAGACAGGTATTAATGAGACATCTGGTTACAATACAACATGATGAGACAGTTATTAATGAGACATCTGGTTACAATACAACATCAATGAGACAGTTATTAATGAGACATCTGGTTACACTACATCATGATGAGACAGTTATTAATGAGACATCTGGTTACACTACATCATGATGAGACAGTTATTAATGAGACATCTGGTTACAATCCAACATCATTATGAGACAGTTATTAATGAGACAACTGGTTACAATCCAACATCATGATGAGACAGTTATTAGTGAGACATCTGGTTACAATCCAACATCATGATGAGACAGTTATTAATGAGACAGGTATTAACGAGACATCTGGTTACACTACATCATGATGAGACAGGTATTAATGAGACATCAGGTTACACTACATCATGATGAGACAGTTATTAATGCGACATCTGGTTACAATCCAACATCATGACGAGACAGTTATTAATGAGACATCTGGTTACAATCCAACATCATGATGAGACAGGTATTAATGAGACATCTGGTTACAATCCAACATCATGATGAGACAGGTATTAATGAGGCATCTGGTTACAATCCAACATCATGGTGAGACAGGTATTAATGAGACATCTGGTTACACTACATCATGATGAGACAGTTATTAATGAGACATCTGGTTACAATCCAACATCATGATGAGACAGTTATTAATGAGACATCTGGTTACAATCCAACATCATGATGAGACAGGTATTAATGAGACATCTGGTTACAATCCAACATCATGATGAGACAGGTATTAATGAGACATCTAGTTACAATCCAACATCATGATGAGAGTTATTAATGAGACATCTGGTTACACTACATCATGATGAGACAGTTATTAATGAGACATCTGGTTACAATCCAACATCATGATGAGACAATTATTAATGGGACAGGTATTAATGAGACATCTAGTTACAATCCAACATCATGATGAGACAGTTATTATTGAGACATCTGGTTACAATCCAACATTATGATGAGACAGTTATTAATGAGACATCTGGTTACAATCCAACATCATGATGAGACAGGTATTAATGAGACATCTGGTTACAATCCAACATCATGATGAGACAGGTATTAATGAGGCATCTGGTTACAATCCAACATCATGGTGAGACAGGTATTAATGAGACATCTGGTTACACTACATCATGATGAGACAGTTATTAATGAGACATCTGGTTACAATCCAACATCATGATGAGACAGTTATTAATGAGACATCTGGTTACAATCCAACATCATGATGAGACAGTTATTAATGAGACATCTGGTTACAATCCAACATCATGATGAGACAGTTATTAATGAGACATCTGGTTACAATCCAACATCATGATGAGACAGGTATTAATCAGACATTTGGTTACAATCCAACATCATGATGAGACAGGTATTAATGAGACATCTAGTTACAATCCAACATCATGATGAGAGTTATTAATGAGACATCTGGTTACACTACATCATGATGAGACAGTTATTAATGAGACATCTGGTTACAATCCAACATCATGATGAGACAATTATTAATGGGACAGGTATTAATGAGACATCTAGTTACAATCCAACATCATGATGAGACAGTTATTATTGAGACATCTGGTTACAATCCAACATTATGATGAGACAGTTATTAATGAGACATCTGGTTACAATCCAACATCATGATGAGTCAGTTATTAATGAGACATCTGGTTACAATCCAACATCATTATGAGACAGGTATTAATGAGACAGGTATTAATGAGACATCTGGTTACACTACATCGTGATGAGACAGTTATTAATGAGACATCTGGTTACACTACATCATGATGAGACAGTTATTAATGAGACATCTGGTTACAATCCAACATCATGATGAGACAGTTATTAATGAGACATCTGGTTACAATCCAACATCATGATGAGACAGTTATTAATGAGACATCTGGTTACAATCCAACATCATGATGAGACAGTTATTAATGAGACATCTGGTTACAATCCAACATCATGATGAGACAGGTATTAATGAGACATCTAGTTACAATCCAACATCATGATGAGACAGTTATTAATGAGACATCTGGTTACACTACATCATGATGAGACAGTCATTAATGAGACATCTGGTTACAATCCAACATCATGATGAGACAGTTATTAATGAGACAGGTATTAATGAGACATCTAGTTACAATCCAACATCATGATGAGACAGGTATAAATGAGACATCTGGTTACACTACATCATGATGAGACAGTTATTAATGAGACATCTGGTTACAATCCAACATCATGATGAGTCAGTTATTAATGAGACATCTGGTTACAATCCAACATCATTATGAGACAGGTATTAATGAGACAGGTATTAATGAGACATCTGGTTACACTACATCGTGATGAGACAGTTATTAATGAGACATCTGGTTACAATACAACATCATGATGAGACAGTTATTAATGAGACATCTGGTTACAATCTAACATCATGATGAGACAGTTATTAATGAGACAGGTATTAATGAGACATCTGGTTACAATCTAACATCATGATGAGACAGTTATTAATGAGACAGGTATTAATGAGACATCTGGTTACAATCTAACATCATGATGAGACAGTTATTAATGAGACATCTGGTTACAATCCAACATTATGATGAGACAGTTATTAATGAGACATCTGGTTACAATCCAACATCATGATAAGTCAGTTATTAATGAAACATCTGGTTACAATCCAACATCATTATGAGACAGGTATTAATGAGACAGGTATTAATGATACATCTGGTTACACTACATCGTGATGAGACAGGTATTAATGAGACATCTGGTTACAATACAACATCATGATGAGACAGTTATTAATGAGACATCTGGTTACAATCCAACATCATGATGAGACAGTTATTAATGAGACAGGTATTAATGAGACATCTGGTTACAATCCAACATCATGATGAGACAGGTATTAATGAGACATCTGGTTACAATCCAACATCATGATGAAACAGTTAGTAGATATGATGATTCCTATATATCTGATTTGTGGCAATGCTGTTTTTTTGCATAATTCTTACCTGCGCCTGGACTTATATTTACTGTGTTGTCAGTAATCACATGTAAATTATGTGATTACGATTTTTACAGTCGAATACATCATGTGTTTGGTAGATTTGATAGATTGACTGTATTGGTTTAGTGATTTATTGAAAATAGATGATCTTTGTGTCAGCCCAGATGGGAAATATTTTTACAATTGACACTTTACCTAATTGACACTGTACTCATAGGTTCTAAATCATGTTTGGTTCCCCTGTATTTGTGTTTGTGTGTGTATGTTTGTGTGTGCGTGCTTGTGTATTTGTGTTTGTGTCCCTCCAGGCTTCGCTATCTGCTACCAAGAGCCAAAACCCATCTGCTGAGCAGAGTCCTTAGATCAGCCTCAGCTGTTAATCCTCCAATGGACACCCCCCCCCCCCCCCCCCCCCCTCCACTCCCTCTCCAGTCACACACACACTGAAAATCCAGCTAGGGGTGCCAAACATGCCAACTCAGCCCATGAGTTCACAATCTGGGTCGTGTCATGGTCAGAGGAGCTTTGGAGAACCACAGCCTTGGGCCCAACCTGGACAGAACATCTCCACAGACTGGAGCCCAGAGGTCCAGGTTCCAGGACCCAGTACTTTGTATTCTGCCCTGTAGACTCCAGACCAGGTCAGCTTAGTCAATTCAACCACTGGAGACTCCAGACCAGGTTAGCTTAGTCAATTCAACCACCGGAGACTCCAGACCAGGTCAGTTTAGTCAATTCAACCACTGTAGACTCCAGACCAGGTCAGCTTAGTCAATTCAACCACTGGAGACTCCAGACCAGGTTAGCTTAGTCAATTCAACCACCGGAGACTCCAGACCAGGTCAGTTTAGTCAATTCAACCACCGGAGACTCCAGACCAGGTCAGTTTAGTCAATTCAACCACTGGAGACTCCAGACCAGGTCAGTTTAGTCAATTCAACCACTGGAGACTCCAGACCAGGTCAGCTTAGTCAATTCAACCACTGGAGACTCCAGACCAGGTTAGCTTAGTCAATTCAACCACCGGAGACTCCAGACCAGGTCAGTTTAGTCAATTCAACCACTGTAGACTCCAGACCAGGTCAGTTTAGTCAAGCCATCCCATGAGATACGAGACCTGGATATTGTGGCACAGGAGGACACTCGAGCAGGACACACATTCACACAAATTCAGATACACTCAAATGCCAAACAGGGGGGCAATTTCAAGCATATTCCCCTATGTCTATGGACATTTAGCCTTCAGAATGGTTTAAAATCATACACTACTTTACAGTCAGTGAGTCGGAATGAGATGAAAATACTCAGTGTTCACTCAGTACCTATCATACAGACAGTAAAGTAAATGTCAGCATTCACTCAGTACCTATCATACAGACAGTAAAGTAAATGTCAGTATTCACTCAGTACCTATTATACAGACATTAAAGTAAATGTCAGTATTCACTCAGTACCTATCATACAGACAGTAAAGTAAATGTCAGTATTCACTCAGTACCTATCATACAGACAGTAAAGTAAATGTCAGTATTCACTCAGTACCTATCCTAGAGACCAGCCGTAGGGCCAACCCTGGCCCTGTAGTGCCGCAGACATTTCATGTTTTTGATTTAACAGACCGGGAAGACCAGGTGTGTTGAATTTAGACAATGAATGAACTGACCGATTAGCTCAGTTGGTCAGGAGAGGTGCCTCGGTTTGAACACAATATCCCAGTAGCTGCAGCACTCCAGAAGCAGGGCTGCCGACCCCTGGTACAGAAACTAAAATACATGTCAGCGTCATAACATCCAGACTCATTCCCTCTTTCGATCAGACTCTTTTCCCTGAGGAAGCTTCCAAAGCCGTCCTTTAAGTCCATAGAGCACACGTTTCCACAAAATGACATTTTCTTTGACACCACACTCCAAAAAGCCAGTTCTGCAGGCTCTAGTTTTGTCTAATCTTGATTATTGTCCAGTCGTGTGGTCCAGCGCTGCAAGGAAAGATCTAGTTAAGCTGCAGCTGGCCCAGAACAGAGCAGCACATTTTGCTCTTCATTGTAATCAGAGGGCTGATATAAATACTATGCAGCCAGTCTCTCTTGGCTCAGAGTTGACGATACACTGACTGCATCACTTCTTCTTTTGATAAGAAACATGAATGTGTTGAAAATCCCAAATTCTTTACAAAGTCAACTTACACACAGCTCTGACACACACACTTACCCCACCAGACCTGCCACCAGGGGTCTTTTCACAGTCCCCAAATCCAGAACAAATTCAAGAAAGTGTACAGGATTATATTATTATATAGAGCCCTTATTGCATGGAACTTCCTTCCATCTCATATTACTCAAATGAACAGCAAACCTGGTTTCAAAAAACAGATAAAGAAACACCTCACAGCACAACACCTCTCCCCTATTTGACCTAGATAGTTTGTGTGTATTGGACCTAGATAGTTTGTGTGTATTGGACCTAGATAGTGTGTGTGTATTTGACCTAGATAGTTTGTGTGTGTTGGACCTAGATAGTGTGTGTGTTTTGGACCTAGATAGTGTGTGTGTGTATTTGACCTAGATAGTGTGTGTGTATTGGACCTAGATAGTGTGTGTGTATTGGACCTAGATAGTGTGTGTGTATTTGACCTAGATAGTGTGTGTGTTTTGGACCTAGATAGTGTGTGTGTGTATTTGACCTAGATAGTGTGTGTATTGGACCTAGATAGTGTGTGTGTGTATTGGACCTAGATAGTGTGTGTGTATTGGACCTAGATAGTGTGTGTGTATTGGACCTAGATAGTTTGTGTGTATTGGACCTAGATAGTGTGTGTGTATTGGACCTAGATAGTGTGTGTGTATTGGACCTAGATAGTGTGTGTGTATTGGACCTAGATAGTGTGTGTGTATTGGACCTAGATAGTGTGTGTGTATTGGACCTAGATAGTGTGTGTGTATTGGACCTAGATAGTGTGTGTGTGTATTGGACCTAGATAGTGTGTGTGTATTGGACCTAGATAGTGTGTGTGTATTGGACCTAGATAGTGTGTGTGTATTGGACCTAGATCGTGTGTGTGTATTGGACCTAGATAGTGTGTGTGTATGGATTGATATGTAGGCTACGTGTGCCTTTTAAAGAAATGTACAGTATGTGGTTCTGTCCTTGAGCTATTCTTGTCTATTAATGTTCTGTATTATGTCATTCTGTATTATGTTTCATGGTTTGTGTGGAACCCCAGGAAGAGTAGCTGCTGCTTTTGCAACAGTTAATGGGGATCCTAATAAAATACCAAATGACCAACTACCAGTTATGTATAGAAGTATTCAGGAGACGGAAGAGAATGAAACAGTCCAAACACATTGCATTGTAGTTTAAGTGAATTAATTCTTATACAGAATTATATTTGGAAGCATTGCAGGATCAGGAGTCGTCACAGCTCTCTACGACACTGCTTAAATATATGATCTCTTTAGCCACACCATAGTGTGCCAACCGAAGGTCCCCTGGTTCAAGTCCCACTTCCCCTGTTCTCCCTACATGTTTGATTTAAGCTCTACAGATTACGTTTTTCAGATTTACCGTTAAAAAAATCCACTTGCTTTACATAAAAGCATTTTGTTGTTTCACTAGAGGCAAAAACTCTATATGAAAAATACATTATTTAAATGAATGAATGAATGTTTTCTTATCTTAATCACGTTGTTTTCTTCTTAGGTCACTTTAGTTCTAGTTGAGTACGTAGTCATTTCTCTGAACTAATCTCTCCTCCATCCTCTTTCCCCTTTCTCTCCATTCTCCATCCGCTCAACTATGTCATTCTGTTCATTGTAAAGCTTTACATAAAAACTGCAGACCACAAAAAGAGGTGAGGATGGCATGAGAGCAGTAATGAGGTGAGGATGTCTAATACAGAGCAGTAATGAGGTGAGGATGTCTAATACAGAGCAGTAATGAGGTGAGAATGTCTAATACAGAGCAGTAATGAGGTGAGAATGTCTAATACAGAGCAGTAATGAGGTGAGAATGTCTAATACAGAGCAGTAATGAGGTGAGGATGTCTAATACAGAGCAGTAATGAGGTGAGGATGTCTAATACAGAGCAGTAATGAGGTGAGAATGTCTAATACAGAGCAGTAATGAGGTGAGAATGTCTAATACAGAGCAGTAATGAGGTGAGAATGTCTAATACAGAGCAGTAATGAGGTGAGGATGTCTAATACAGAGCAGTAATGAGGTGAGGATGTCTAATACAGAGCAGTAATGAGGTGAGAATGTCTAATACAGAGCAGTAATGAGGTGAGAATGTCTAATACAGAGCAGTAATGAGGTGAGAATGTCTAATACAGAGCAGTAATGAGGTGAGGATGTCTAATACAGAGCAGTAATGAGGTGAGGATGTCTAATACAGAGCAGTAATGAGGTGAGAATGTCTAATACAGAGCAGTAATGAGGTGAGAATGTCTAATACAGAGCAGTAATGAGGTGAGAGTGTCTAATACAGAGCAGTAATGGTTGATGGATGTCTAATACAGAGTAGTACTGGTTGGTGGATGTCTAATACAGAGCAGTACTGGTTGGTGGATGTCTAATACAGAGCAGTACTGGTTGGTGGATGTCTAATACAGAGCAGTACTGGTTGGTGGATGTCTAATACAGAGTAGTACTGGTTGGTGGATGTCTAATACAGAGCAGTAATGGTTGATGGATGTCTAATACAGAGCAGTACTGGTTGGTGGATGTCTAATACAGAGCAGTAATGGTTGATGGATGTCTAATACAGAGCAGTACTGGTTGTTGGATGTCTAATACAGAGCAGTAATGGTTGGTGGATGTCTAATACAGAGCAGTAATGGTTGGTGGATGTCTAATACAGAGTAGTACTGGTTGGTGGATGTCTAATACAGAGCAGTAATGGTTGGTGGATGTCTAATACAGAGCAGTACTGGTTGGTGGATGTCTAATACAGAGCAGTAATGGTTAATGGATGTCTAATACAGAGCAGTAATGGTTTGTGGATGTCTAATACAGAGCAGTAATGGTTTGTGGATGTCTAATACAGAGCAGTACTGGTTGATGGATGTCTAATACAGAGCAGTACTGGTTGGTGGATGTCTAATACAGAGCAGTACTGGTTGGTGGATGTCTAATACAGAGCAGTAATGGTTAATGGATGTCTAATACAGAGCAGTAATGGTTTGTGGATGTCTAATACAGAGCAGTAATGGTTAATGGATGTCTAATACAGAGCAGTAATGGTTTGTGGATGTCTAATACAGAGCAGTAATGGTTTGTGGATGTCTAATACAGAGCAGTACTGGTTGGTGGATGTCTAATACAGAGCAGTACTGGTTGGTGGATGTCTAATACAGAGCAGTACTGGTTGATGGATGTCTAATACAGAGCAGTACTGGTTGATGGATGTCTAATACAGAGCAGTAAAGGTTGATGGATGTCTAATACAGAGCAGTAAAGGTTGATGGATGTCTAATACAGAGCAGTACTGGTTGATGGATGTCTAATACAGAGCAGTACTGGTTGATGGATGTCTAATACAGAGCAGTACTGGTTGATGGATGTCTAATACAGAGCAGTAATGGTTGATGGATGTCTAATACAGAGCAGTACTGGTTGATGGATGTCTAATACAGAGCAGTAAAGGTTGATGGATGTCTAATACAGAGCAGTAAAGGTTGATGGATGTCTAATACAGAGCAGTACTGGTTGATGGATGTCTAATACAGAGCAGTACTGGTTGATGGATGTCTAATACAGAGCAGTACTGGTTGATGGATGTCTAATACAGAGCAGTACTGGTTGATGGATGTCTAATACAGAGCAGTACTGGTTGATGGATGTCTAATACAGAGCAGTAATGGTTGGTGGATGTCTAATACAGAGCAGTAAAGGTTGATGGATGTCTAATACAGAGCAGTAAAGGTTGATGGATGTCTAATACAGAGCAGTACTGGTTGATGGATGTCTAATACAGAGCAGTAATGGTTGGTGGATGTCTAATACAGAGCAGTAAAGGTTGATGGATGTCTAATACAGAGCAGTAAAGGTTGATGGATGTCTAATACAGAGCAGTAAAGGTTGATGGATGTCTAATACAGAGCAGTAAAGGTTGATGGATGTCTAATACAGAGCAGTACTGGTTGATGGATGTCTAATACAGAGCAGTACTGGTTGATGGATGTCTAATACAGAGCAGTACTGGTTGATGGATGTCTAATACAGAGCAGTACTGGTTGATGGATGTCTAATACAGAGCAGTACTGGTTGATGGATGTCTAATACAGAGCAGTAATGGTTGGTGGATGTCTAATACAGAGCAGTAAAGGTTGATGGATGTCTAATACAGAGCAGTAAAGGTTGATGGATGTCTAATACAGAGCAGTACTGGTTGATGGATGTCTAATACAGAGCAGTAATGGTTGGTGGATGTCTAATACAGAGCAGTAAAGGTTGATGGATGTCTAATACAGAGCAGTAATGGTTGGTGGATGTCTAATACAGAGCAGTACTGGTTGATGGATGTCAGCATTAGGAACGACGGCAAGTGAAGGAAAGACATTACTCACACACACACACATACCACATATCCTCAGACTCACATAGGCTATCCCACATTTAAAAAAATACTATAGTTTTCCATGGTCTGAATACTATAGTATTGACTGTAGTATTTTTTTTTCGGACTTGATTGTGGTATTCACTGTACAAGTCCGTAAGAACACTACAGTACATTTTATAGTATTTACTGTAGTTATTTACTGTAGTATACTGTAGTATGTACACTTAACTATAGAATACATACTGTATTAAAAGAAAACTGTAGTATGTATTACAGAAGTAATGTAGTGTTTTTGTGGATTGTAGTATATTGTAATATTTACTGCAGTGTTTTTGCGGACTGTAGGTAGGACTAGAGTTTGATTGGATAACTCAGAGCTTCTGGTATTTCTGTAAAATGTAGGTAGGTAGATAGGACTGGAGACTGATTGGATAGCTCAGAGCTTCTGGTATTTCTGTAAAATGTAGGTAGGTAGATAGGACTGGATACTGATTGGATAGCTCAGAGCTTCTGGAGGCAACGCAGGCAGAGGGCGAGGAGGAAGGTCCTGGTTAATTCAAAGCTTGGTTTACGTGTGCATTAGGGGGTGCTCGTGGGTCAGGATCAAAACGCAATAGGCAAACTTATTTCTCAACATGATTTTAATTAAACCAAACTTCAACAAGCTAAAGAAGTATGATAAGAAGTATGGTCAAACTCAATATTAGGAATATTTTTTTAATGTTTGGTATACACAGTGTGTTAAATGGGGTTATCTTGAGTGATTAGCATAAGTGAGGTATGTTGATGTTGTGTGGGAAGTGAGGTTGTATTTGTATCAGTCTGGCTTTGACTGGAGAATGATTGACAGATCCGTTTCTGTGCACTATTATGCTTCTTGAACGGGTTTCTTGTATGATGAGTTGTGAATTGTTCTGTTCAGTTATTTCTTCCTATAATTGCTTGTCTGTCTTTGATGGACTTGATTCTGAATATCTGATAGATGTATTGTTTGGTGGTTATATGCGTAGACTAAATGCCTGTTGTATTGCTCGGTTCTGGATTCTTTGCAGTTGGTTAATTTGTGGTGTGAAAACTTTAATCCAGGCGGGTAGTGCATACTCAAAGAGTGATCTGATCTAGCTAAAATATCGTTTTAACCCTTGTGTGGTGTTCGGGTCTGTGGGACCCACTTTCAACAAAAATAAAATGTATACAATAAATTATTTTTTCAACCTGAGACTCATTGGCCTTGGCTCATTTTCTGTGAAGAACATATAAATAACAAATGTTCATTGAGGAGACACTGTGCTCCCCCTTAAACACTTATAATACATATGTGTTGTTTGGGCCCACTGGACCAGAGGTTAATAAAAGTGTGGAAAAGTGTTTGTGTTGGTGAAAACAAGTAAAAATGAAACAAAAAGGTTTGCTGTGTGCCTTCACTCTGTCTTCCTCCTCCCTGGGCCTGCAGTTTCAAAATAGCACCAAGAACCTGTCTGTCTCCCTGCCTGTCTTCCTCCTCCCTGGGCCTGCAGTTTCAACATAGCACCACGAACCTGTCTGTCTCCCTGCCTGTCTGCCTGTCTCCCGCTTTTCTCGCACTCTTTACCCTTTGTAGTGTGTGAAACTGCACAGTGTCTTGCGGGAACCTGCACAATGATATTACAATACATTATTTCAATGCATTATTTCAATGCATTATTACAATGCATTATTACAATACTTTATTACAATACTTTATTACAATACATTATTACAATACATTATTACAATACATTATTACAATACATTATTACACTACATTATTACACTACATTATTACACTACATTATTACACTACATTATTACAATACATTATTTCAATACATTATTTCAATACATTATTTCAATACATTATTTCAATACATTATTTCGATACATTGTAAAAAATGCAGTATTTTCCCACAATCTACCCCAGCCTGGTGCAAATTGGAGGAGGGACACAATAAATAAATAGCTTTGCATATGTCAATCAGTATGGCAAAAATAACATTTGCTCAGAGAGCCTAAGATTTTTTTGGGGCAGAGAGAGAAGCTAGTGTAGAAGGAGCGTCTTCCACTTTGGAAGATGAAGAACTTTCCAAATATGAGGATCATGTCTCTGTCATTTCGGAGTCTGACAGAGAGTTGGAAAAAGAATATGAGATTGACCCTCTGCCAGCCCCTGAACCAGCCGGTCAGAAACCAGCTCATTAGCAGCCTGCAGGAAGAGAAATATGGATGTAAAAAAATTGTGAAACCGAATGGTCTTCCTGCCCAAGGAATGAGCCACCCCGCAGGGCTGCCAATGTGATAAGGATGCAACCAGGGCCGACGCAGAAGGCGGTTACTCATGCACAGGACATAAAGTCTTATTTTGTACTGTTCATCCCAGATACCATCCAGAAAATAATTATGTGCTGCACTAATTTGTAGGGAAGGTGTGTTTTTGTAGAGAGATGGAAGGATGGACCATTTACATGCATACTTTGGGGTTCTTATCCTTGCTGGTGTTTTCAGATCCAATGGGGGAATCCACAGAATCCATGTGGGATGCAGGAACTGGCAGAGAACTTTTCTGTGAAACAATGTCTCTGGAAAACTTCCACATTATTTCCAGGATTATCCTCTTCGATAACCGAGACACCAGACCAGCTCGGCAGCAGAGAGACAAGCTAACTGCAATCAGGTCAGTGCAGAGAGACAAACTAGCTGCAATTAGGTCAGTGCAGAGAGACAAGCTAGCTGCTATCAGGTCAGTGTGGGACAAGTGGGTAGGCCACCTTCCCCTGTTTTACAACCCTGGTCCCAACGTTACTGTTGATGAGCAGCGTATGCCATTTAGGGGCCGCTGCCCCTTTAGGCAGTACACACCGTCTAAACCCACAAAATATGGAATCAAGATCTGGGCTGACTGTGATGCTGCTTGCTGCTCATCATATGCGTGGAACTTGCAAGTGTATACGGGGGAAGCCAGATAGAGGAGCCCCTGAGAAGAACCAAGAGACGCGGGTTGTCCTGGATGTGATACAGGGACTCCGTGGACATCACATGCAATAACTATTTACTTCGCACAAACTAGAACAGGAGCTCCTCAAGAGGAAGCTGATGATGGTAGAAACAGTAAGAAAAAAACAAGGAACAGGTCTATCAATTCCGCTAAGTGTTTGTTCACGGCCGACAGGTACCTAGTGTCCTACGTGCCAAAGAAGGCAAAAATGTGGTCCTCATGAGTACGCTGCATAGGGAAGGGAGAGTCTATGGCCAGGAACATCAGGAACCAGAAATCATAATGGATTACAATGCCACAACTGAAGGGGTGGATAATTTAGACAAGCTGGTGACTGGCTACAGCTGCAAAAGGAGAACCCTACGCTGGCCACTTGTGATATTCTCCAACATCTTGGACATTCGGCGTACAACACGTTTGTCATCTGGATGGCGTTGAACCCAGATGGGAACAGAAGGAAGCTACAGAGGAGACAGCTCTTTCCAGAGGAGCTGAGCAAAGCCTTGGTGTGACCTCAAATGCAGAGGAGGCACCATATCCCAAGGACCCCAGCATCTGCAGACATCGTGAGGAGGATTCAGGAGGAGGATGCTGGTGCACCGTCCGCCCCGATCCACAGAACCAACTCCAATACCGGAAGTAAGTGTGAGTGATGTTGTTGCATGTGTGTGTGTGTCTGACTCTCCTACCTTGTCCTGCTGTAACTATATATGTGAGTGAGTGAGATGTTAGTAAAACTCCTGAACTAAGTGTTTTCATCATTCTAGATTGCAGTCGGTAGAAACAAGAGGAAGCGCTGTGATGTGTGTGGACCCAAGAAGGACAGGAAGACACAGTACACATGCATCAAGTGCCAGAAATACCTCTTCAACACACACACAGTAAAACTCTGTCCATCATGTGGTGTGTAGACCAGCCTTTATTTAATCTGTGTTCAATGGGGCTCATTTATCATTTCCATAAAATAGTGTAAAATCTGTCCTTCCAATTAGTTCAGTTCAAAGCAATAAACATCAATAGTAATGAAAACCTTGTTTAGTTCATATTTGTTCCAGATCAACATAATTTATTCCACAAATGTCTTGATTATATAATATTTTTCTTTACAAAAATCACATTTTATAAAATAAAAGTATAGTGCTTTTATTAATAAATGTGATCTAGCAGAGGTAAATGGTAAATATTAACCATGTTTGCTGTCTATATTGCTTGTAATTGATATAAATCAGCATGTAAGTATTAAATATTAAGTATTTTTATGTATATTTTTATGTCTGTGTTGTCCCGTAGAGGTTTTAAATGTTTATTGTTTCATTGTATAATTTGAGGGTTATGGGTTTCTTTGGGTGGATGTTTGTGTTTCTGGTGGATAGGACACTATGTTTTTGAGGGTTTAGTTTTTGACCATTTTCTATCTGCTCCATAGTGAGTTTTTTGGAGGCTTGTTGTGGACACTTGGAGCTGTGTCAGTAGCATAAGTCACCTGAAAATGGTGTTACCTGTCCAACAGAGGATGGGGGGGTAGTACATATCTGAGATGTAGATGATGAATAGAAGTGGGCTGAGGACTGCACCTTGAGGGACTCCAGCTTCTGGGCTGAATGGTGGAGAGATGGCTGTGGAGACCTTTACTTTGATTTGGTGGTTATGAGGAGGTGCAGGTTTTCATCAGATGCTTGTTTTAGTAGGATGGTGCCAAAGCTGTCTTCTCCGGGTGCTTTTATTTTCATTTTATTTTGGTGAGTCTTGATTTCTGTGATTGTTACTGCTCAGTGAGTGGCTGGACTAGTGGTGCCAGGAGAGAGGTAGGTGTTGGCTGAGAGGTAAGTGGTATGTTTGTGATTGTTACAGCATGGATGAGTTGGTGGTCTACTGGAGTCAGGAGAGATGTCTCTTTGGAATGACGGCTGAGTGGTGTTGCTTTTTTGTATTTCTCTGTCTTCAACTGCTTTTCATTTTGGGTCAAAATTGGGGTTGTTGGGGCAGGAGTGCCTATTTCGTAGATGTTTTTTTGAACAGTATGGACTTTTTTTCATTACTCTCTATGGGTTGACCTTGGGACATTAATCTTTAATGTCTGCCAGAAGGTGCGTGGGTTGGAGTCTTTGTCAAACTGTTTGTAGAATGCGGTCCATTTATTCTGCTTGTGCAGGGTGAGTTGTTGTTTGAATGTGGTTATGGAGCGGGTTTATGTCTGTTTTGGTGTGATCTGTCCTTGATTTAATTTTTGTATTTTATAAGAGTTAGGAGTTGTTGTTGTTGTGTTGTCCTGGTGATGGTTAGAGGGATGGTCTCTATAACCTGTAGGGAAAATGTAGGGGAAATCATTTCTGGTCTATACTTGGCGTGGAGGTTTGTCACTTACGGGTTGCACAACCTGGAACATGGGGTAGGGAAATGGGCAGGGTATATGCAAATTAAATACTGTAGTATGAGTTTGAGTTTATTTTATTTTTTATAGGGACAGTGCACATTAATCAACGTTTCAGTAAAAGTGGCGGTTTTAGCCAGCAAACTTTCAATCGCAGTCCCTGGGCAGGTTATTAAAAACATGGTATTTACAATAGTTTAAACAATTGTGGTAAAACTTTATTTGACCTGCGGGCGTCATGTAACATAATGTCATGACAGCTGACCTAACACTGTCATGACATATATATTTAGACCTGTTATGACATATGTTGCAATATTTTATGGCTGGTTATGACACCTACATAAGAATGTCAAAGCCCATAAATTCTACAACAAAATGCAAACCATTCCATTCTTCCATTGTAATTGCACACACATTGATGTCAAACATGTGCCTAGCCCAATGTTTGTCGCTGATGACTGGGATGAATGCAGGAGCAAGACGAAACACAGAACAGCAAGAATTCCTCAGATGTCGGAAACGTTTGTTTCTGGTATCAATGGACTGGTATCAATGGACCTAATACCAGGAAAACATTCCCCACAACACTACACCACCACCACCATCCTGTACCAGGCAGGATGGGTCCATGGATTCATGCTGCTTTCGCTAAATCCTGAGTCTGCCATCAGCATGACGCAACAGCATTCGTGATTCGATGGATCAGGCGATGTTTTTCCACTCCTCAATTGTCCAGTGTTGGTGATGGCGTGCCCCCTGGAGCCGCTTCTTCTTCTTTTTAGCTGATTGGAGCGTGTGTTTGTCCATGACAAGGATCGACCAGTTGTGCATTCTGAGACACATTTCTGCAAACCACTGTTTCTGTTATTTGCCTGTTTGTGGCCCGTCACAGGACTACCGCTTACTGGATGTTTTTTGTGTGTCGTACCATCCTTGGTAAACCCTAGACACTGTCATGCGTGAAAAGTCCAGGAGGGTGGCCGTTTCTGAGATACTGGATCTGGCAAGCCTGGCATCGACAATCATACCACGTTCAAAGTCGATTAGGTCACTCGTTTCACCCATTCGAAGAGTAACTGAATGCCTCCATGTCTGTCTGCCTGCTTTATATAGCAAGCCACGGCCACGTGACTCGCTGTCTGTCGAAGCGATCAATTTTCAAAAATGGGGTTGTGTACTTAATAAACTGTCCGTTTAGTGTACGTAATAGGCCTTTGTTGGCTTATATTATTACCCTTACAACAACTAAAAATATCCTCTAATAGATTCTATAAATTATAAATCATAAGTATAAATTAGCTGCAGGCAGGTGCCTCATATATTGGAAGAAGATAAACAGGGAGAGAAGTCCAGTGGAAAATGTTAAATTGTCCATGTCTCCTTGTTCATTCTTCACGTTTTGTAAAATGTTTTTAAAATCTTGAGATGTGTATCTACGTGTATCTAAACTGTGATGAGTTCTCTCATCAATGTGATGTTTCATTTATAATTTAGCCAACCACAGCTAGCTAGTTGTTGCCATGGGTTTTTGTTACATTTAATACACAGGGCTCTTCTATAATTTGTTTGTACAATTAAAGGGAAAGGGAAAGGGAAACGGGGATACCTAGTCAGTTGTCAACTGAATGAATTCTACTGAAATGTGTCTTCCGCATTTAACCAAATTAGCACTGTCGTTTTTTTTTTCAGCTTTCTTTAGCGATATAACTGCACTGTAGCATAACTCTATGATGATTTCTGTTGTAGATTTGTCAGAGAAAGCCATGCATCTGCTGCATCCAGAGGTGGAGACCTTGAGGGAGGTTGCAGAAGCAAACTTTCAAACAAACAAAAGGAAACTTCTTGGCTGTGAAAAAAAAACACATTTGAATAAATAATACAATTTAGAGTTAAATCCTTTGTTATTGTTGTTGTTGTTGTTGAAATGAAATCTTTACAGTCATGTTTTGTTTTTCCTCAGAGTATTTTGAATAACTTTTTGAATAACGGATTTTGAAAAATCACTTTATGACACTGTCATGAAGCATTATGACCATCCAGTGTCACTTAACTTGGACTAAGAAAATACACTTTATGACTGTCTAAAAGCATTTTGACCATCATAATCATATCAGCCAGATACGCCTATCACGTAGCTACAGCGCTTTCAGAAAATAAAAATTGTCACGTTCCTGACCTGTTTTCCTTTGTTTTGTATTCATTTTAGTTGGTCAGGGCGTGAGTTGGGTGGGTTTGTCTATGTTTTGTATTTCTATGTGGGGTTTTGTGTTCGGCCTGGTATGATTCTCAATTAGAGACAGGTGTGTATTGTTTGTCTCTAATTGAGAGTCATACAAAGGCAGCCAGGGTTTCACTGGTGTTTTGTGGGTGTTTGTTTCCTGTGTTAGTGTTTGGGCCACACAGGACTGTTTGAGGTTAGTCACGTTTGTTGTTTTGTATTTTGTAGTGTTTTCTTGTGTTTTACATTAAACATGTACAATTACCAATCCGCATCTTGGTCCGATCCATGCTCCTCCTCGTCTGAGGAGGAGAACGACATTGACTGCCTTTACAGAAACACCCACCACAACAGGACCAAGCGGATTGAGGAGAGAGAACAAGAACTAAAGCAATGGAGAGAAGAGGAATGGAGTTGGGAGCAAATTTTCAATGGAGAAGGACCCTGGGCTAAGGTGGGAGAGAATCGCCGCTCTCGGGAGGAGAAGAAGGCAGCCACAGCCCAGGAGCGCAGGTATGAGGGTACGCGGCTAGCACGGAAGCCCGAGAGGCTCACCCAAAAATTTCTTGGGGGGGGGCTAAAGGGGAGTGTGGCAAAGCCGGGTTGGATACCTGAGCCAACTCCCCGGGCTTGCCGTGGAGTAAGAGGGCGTCGTACTGGTCAGACACCGTGTTATGCGGTAAAGCGCACGGTGTCCCCAGTACGCGTGCTTAGCCCAGTGCGGGCTATTCCACCTTGCCGCACTGGGAGGGCTAGGTTGGGCATCGAGCCGAGTGCCATGAAGCCGGCCCAACGTATCTGGTCTCCAGTACGTCTCCTCGGGCCGGTGTACATGGCACCAGCCTTACAGGTGGTGTCCCCGGTTCGCCTGCATAGCCCAGTGCGGGCTATTCCACCTCGCCGCACTGGCAGGGCTACGGGATCCATTCAACCTGGTAAGGTTGGGGAGGCTCGGTGCTCAAGAGCACGTGTCCTCCTTCACGGTCCGGTATATCCGGCGCCACCTTCCCACCCCAGCTCAGTACCACCAGTGCCTACACCACGCACCAGGCTTCCAGTGCATCTCCAGAGCCCTGTTCCTCCTCCACGTACTCTCCCTATGGTGCGTGTCTCCAGCCCAGTGCCTCCAGTTCCGGCACCACGCACCAAGCCTCCTGTGCGTCTCCAGAGCCCTGGACGCACTGTTCCTTCTCCCCGCACTCGCCCTGAGGTGCGTGCCCTCAGCCCGGTACCTCCAGTTCCGGTACCACGCACCAGGCCTAGAGTGCGCCACGAGAGTCCAGTGTGCCCTGTTCCTGTTCCCCGCACTCGCCCTGAGGTGCGTGCCCTCAGCCCGGTACCTCCAGTTCCGGTACCACGCACCAGGCCTATAGTGCGTCTCAGCCGGCCAGAGCCATCTGTCTGCCCAGCGCCGTCTGAGCCATCTGTCTGCCCAGCGCCGTCTGAGCCATCTGTCTGCCCAGCGCCGTCTGAGCCATCTGTCTGCCCAGCGCCGTCTGAGCCATCTGTCTGCCCAGCGCCGTCTGAGCCATCTGTCTGCCCAGCGCCGTCTGAGCCATCTGTCTGCCCAGCGCCGTCTGAGCCATCTGTCTGCCCAGCGCCGTCTGAGCCATCTGTCTGCCCAGCGCCATCTGAGTCATCCGTCTGCCACGAGCCATTAGAGCCGCCCGTCTGTCCCGAGCCAGTAGAGCCGTCCGTCAGTCAGGAGCCGCTAGAGCCGTCCGTCAGTCAGGAGCTGCCAGAGACGCCCGCCAGTCAGGATCTGCCAGAGACGCCCGCCAGTCAGGATCTGCCAGAGACGCCCGCCAGTCAGGAGCTGCCAGAGACGCCCGCCAGTCAGGAGCTGCCAGAGACGCCCGCCAGTCAGGAGCTGCCAGAGACGCCCGCCAGTCAGGAGCTGCCAGAGACGCCCGCCAGTCAGGAGCTGCCAGAGACGTCCGACAGTCCGGAGCTGCCGTACAGTCCGGAGCTGCCGTACAGTCCGGAGCTGCCCTACAGTCCGGAGCTGCCGTACAGTCCGGAGCTGCCCTACAGTCCGGAGCTGCCACTCAGCCAGGACCTGCTGGAGTCCCTCAGCCAGGACCTGCTGCCCCTTGTCCCGGTGCTGCCCCTTGTCCCGGTGCTGCCCCTTGTCCCGGTGCTGCCCCTTGTCCCGGTGCTGCCCCTTGTCCCGGTGCTGCCCCTTGTCCCGGTGCTGCCCCTTGTCCCGGTGCTGCCCCTTGTCCCGGTGCTGCCCCTTGTCCCGGTGCTGCCCCTTGTCCCGGTGCTGCCCCTTGTCCCGGTGCTGCCCCTTATCCCGGTGCTGCCCCTTATCCCGGTGCTGCCCCTTCATTTAGGTGGGGTTAGTGGTAGGGTGGTCATTGGGAGGGGGATAAAGAAGCGGGGATTGATTATGGTGGGGTGGGGACCTCGTCCACCGCCAGAGCCGCCACCGTGGACAGACGCCCACCCAGACCCTCCCCTAGACTTTGTGCTGGTGCGCCCGGAGTTCGCACCTTAAGGGGGGGGTTCTGTCACGTTCCTGACCTGTTTTCCTTTGTTTTGTATTCATTTTAGTTGGTCAGGGCGTGAGTTGGGTGGGTTTGTCTATGTTTTGTATTTCTATGTGGGGTTTTGTGTTCGGCCTGGTATGATTCTCAATTAGAGACAGGTGTGTATTGTTTGTCTCTAATTGAGAGTCATACAAAGGCAGCCAGGGTTTCACTGGTGTTTTGTGGGTGTTTGTTTCCTGTGTTAGTGTTTGGGCCACACAGGACTGTTTGAGGTTAGTCACGTTTGTTGTTTTGTATTTTGTAGTGTTTTCTTGTGTTTTACATTAAACATGTACAATTACCAATCCGCATCTTGGTCCGATCCATGCTCCTCCTCGTCTGAGGAGGAGAACGACATTGACTGCCTTAACAAAAATGTAGGTCTTGCCATAGATTTTCAAGCAGATTTAACTCAAAACTGTAACTCGGCCACTCAGGAACATTCACTGTCTTCTTGGTAAGCAACTCCAGTGTAGATTTGGCCTTGTGTTTTAGGTTATTGTCCTCCTGAAAGGTGAATTTATCTCTCAGTGTCTGGTGGAAGGCAGACTGAACCAGTTACCGGTACCTATCTTGGGTACAGGAACAATGGTGGACATCTTGAAGCAAGTGGGGACAGCAGACTGGGACAGGGTGGGATTGAATATGTCCCTAAACACTCCAGCCAGCTGGTCTGCGCATGCTCTGAGGATGCGGCTAGGGATGCCGTCTGGGCCAGCAGTCTTGCGAGGGTTAACCCGCTTAAATGTCTTACACACGTCAGTATAGGAGCATGATAGCTCAAAGTCCACAGGATTGAGCAAAGAAGGTGTTTATTTTGTTCGGGAGCAATATGGCAGTGCCCGTGACGTGGCTGGTTTTCCCTTTATAATCCTTGATTGTCTGGAGTCCATGCCACAGACGTCTAGTTTCTGAGCTGTTGAATTGTGATTCCACTTTGTCTCTGTACTGACATTTTTCCTGTTTGATTGCCTTGCGGAGGGCATAATTGAACCGTTTGTACTCGCCCATATTCCCAGTCACCTTGCAGTGGTTAAATGCGGTGGTTCACGCTTTCAGTTCCACACGAATGCTGTTATGTATCCATGGTTTTTGGTTTAGATTTTAATCGTCACAATTTGGACAACATCCCTGATATACTTCCTGATGAACTCAGTCACTGTGTCAGTGTTTACGTCAGTGTTATTCTCAGATGCAACCTGGAACAGATTCCAGTCCCTGTCATCAAAATAATCTTGAAGCAAAATTCCGATTGGTCTGACCAGAGTTGAACAGTCCTTACTACAGGTACTTCCTGTTTGAGTTTCTGCCTATAGGAAGGAAGGAGCAGGATGGAGGAGTGATCTGATTTGCCCAAGCGAGCGTAGGGGGTGGGCCTTTTAGCCGTCCCAGAAGGGAGAGTAACAACGGTTGAGAGTTTCTGAAGAGTGAGGGGCGCAAGCAAAGTGTTGATAAAACTTCTGTAACTTTTTCCTCAGATTTGCTGTATTAAATTCCCCAGCTACAATAAATGCGGCCTTAGGATATGCAGTTTCCAGTGTAGTTCTGTGATAGCCTTTGTGGTGTTGGCTTGAGGGGGAATATGCATGGTTGTGACAATGACAAAAGAGAAGTTAGGCTTGCCATAACAAAGGGGTCAAATACTTATTATCTCAATATATTTGAGCTTTTCAAATGTAATAATCCCTCTTTGATATTATAGGGCATTGTGTGTAGGCCAGTGAGAACATAATCTCAATTTAATCTATTTTAAATTCAGGGTTTAACACAACAAAATGTGGAAAAACTCAAGGGGTGTGAAAACTTTCTAGAGGGTGTCTTGTCCTGCTCTTGAAATCTGCATTCATCCCAGGCATCAGCAACAGAGCATTAATCTGCATTCATCCCAGTCATCAGCAACAGAACATTAATCTGAATTCATCCCAGGCATCAGCAACAGAACATTAATCTGAATTCATCCCAGGCATCAGCAACAGAGCATTAATCTGCATTCATCCCAGGCATCAGCAACAGAGCATTAATCTGAATTCTTCCCAGGCATCAGCAACAGAGCATTAATCTGAAATTATCCCAGGCATCAGCAACAGGGCATTAATCTGAATTCATTCCAGGCATCAGCAACAGAGCATTAATCTGAATTCATTCCAGGCATCAGCAACAGAGCATTAATCTGAATTCATTCCAGGCATCAGCAACAGAGCATTAATCTGAATTCAATCCAGGCATCAGCAACAGAGCATTAATCTGAATTCATCCCAGGCATCAGCAACAGGGCATTAATCTGAATTCATCCCAGGCATCAGCAACAGGGCATTAATCTGAATTCATTCCAGGCACCAGCAACAGAGCATTAATCTGAATTCATCCCAGGCATCAGCAACAGAGCATTAATCTGAATTCATCCCAGGCATCAGCAACAGAGCATTAATCTGCATTCATCCCAGGCATCAGCAACAGAGCATTAATCTGAATTCATCCCAGGCATCAGCAACAGGGCATTAATCTGAATTCATTCCAGGCATCAGCAACAGGGCATTAATCTGAATTCATCCCAGGCATCAGCAACAGGGCATTAATCTGAATTCATCCCAGGCATCAAAAACAGAGCATTAATCTGAATTCATCCCAGGCATCAGCAACAGAGCATTAATCTGCATTCATCCCAGGCATCAGCAACAGAGCATTAATCTGAATTCATCCCAGGCATCAGCAACAGGGCATTAATCTGAATTCATCCCAGGCATCAGCAACAGAGAATTAATCTGAATTCATCCCAGGCATCAGCAACAGGGCATTAATCTGCATTCATCCCAGGCATCAGCAACAGAGCATTAATCTGAATTCATCCCAGGCATCAGCAACAGGGCATTAATCTGAATTCATCCCAGGCATCAGCAACAGAGAATTAATCTGAATTCATCCCAGGCATCAGCAACAGGGCATTAATCTGAATTCATCCCAGGCATCAGCAACAGAGAATTAATCTGAATTCATCCCAGGCATCAGCAACAGGGCATTAATCTGAATTCATTCCAGGCATCAGCAACAGAGCATTAATCTGAATTCATCCCAGGCATCAGCAACAGAGAATTAATCTTAATTCATCCCAGGCATCAGCAACAGAGCATTAATCTGAATTCATCCCAGGCATCAGCAACAGAGCATTAATCTGAATTCATCCCAGGCATCAGCAACAGAGAATTAATCTGAATTCATCCCAGGCATCAGCAACAGAGCATTAATCTGAATTCATCCCAGGCATCAGCAACAGTGCATTAATCTGCATTCATTCCAGTCATCAGCAACAGAGCATTAATCTGCATTCATTCCAGGCATCAGCAACAGAGCATTAATCTGCATTCATCCCAGGCATCAGCAACAGAGCATTAATCTGCATTCATCCCAGGCATCAGCAACAGAGCATTAATCTGCATTTATCCCAGTCATCAGCAACAGAGCTACCGAAGCATAGTGTTTTTGCAAATAATGCTGTAGTATTTACTGTATTATTCTACAGTAAGACATACACACAATCGAGGGATGCTACAGTGTGTAGTATACTATACTACAGTACTCTATAGTAAGTACTATAGTATTCCAATGTAAACGGTAATATTCTGTTGTAAACTGTACTATTTTTCATGTGGGTACTCACACACACAAACCACTTATCCTCAGATCAACTCTCAGGCTTAATGTGGATGAGCTGTAGGGGTGTGTAGTTTGTGTGTGTGTGTGTGTTTGTGTGTGTGGGTGTGTGTGTGTGTGTGTGTGTGTGTGTGTGTGTGTGTGTGTGTGTGTGTGTGTGTGTGTGTGTGTGTGTGTGTGTGTGTGTGTGTGTGTGTGTGTGTGTGTGTGTGTGTGTGTGTAGTGTGTGAGAGAGTGTGTGTATGTACTTGTTTAGTGTGTGTTTGTGTATTCCAGTGTGCTGCAGACCGTAAGTCATCTCTGCTGGACTGAGTGAATGGGCAGTGTGGTCAGCAGAAAAGGAAAACGCTGATTCTGTTGTTTATTTTCTATTTTCTTTGTTTGTAACAGACATGAGTGACAGGAGACCTCAGCAAAGAGCCCTTCGGTCATATCCAGAGACTGGCAAATAAATAACACCAGTGTGTGTGTGTGTGTGTGTGTGTGTGTGTGTGTGTGTGTGAGCATTACAGACGGACAGACGGACGGACAGACAGACAGGCGGAGGCCATTAAAGTATGTCCCTTATCATAATGAATCAAACAACTCACTGCTGGTGAAGGTCTGAGGTGCTTTTGCATATTTCAGTTCAGCGAGGCTCTTTCTAATTGGGACAGCTGTAATTGCTCTGGAAGTTAAAATATTCAGCAGACTCAGTAAAACCCAGGATTCCAGGAGGAATGCTCAAGCTCTCCACTGAATGTCACTTATTTTTCCCAGAAAAATGTTACATTCCCACCAAAGTTAGTGGCTTTTCATGTTAAGAAAAACTGCTGCATCATTTTTGAATAATCCAAGCAACTAAAATAGCATTAAAAGTAGCACTGCTAGTCCTACTTTGGCAATTGTAATGGCGGTTACAATAGTTTCAGTTAGAAAAACATGATTTAAATATGATGGTACATTCCCCATACAGAAATTGTGTCCCATCGCTTAAATGCAGTTGACTGTATTCAGCAGGTGGGAGTATCATACAATATTAATTCAGGTTCAGGGAAAAGTCGTTCAGATGTGTACAAAGCACCTAACATGGAAATAAACCAAGAGGGATGGGAGGTTCAGGGTGAGGAGGAGCACTAGGGACTATGATGCCAGTTTTGGTGTGATGATGATGATGATGAGAGACTAAATGTTGTTGCCCTTCTATTTCCTGTGACTGTAAACCTCCAGTGGTGACAGAGGTCTGTGTATATACTGATAACAACAGCCAAGATGGTAGTGCTGATAACAACAGCCAAGATGGTAGTGATGATAACAACAGCCAAGATGGTAGTTATGATAACAACAGCCATGATGGTAGTGATAATGACAACAGCCAAGGTGGTAGTGATGATAACAACATCCAAGATGGTAGTGATGATAACAACACCCATGATGGTAGTGCTGAAAACAACTGCCGAGATGGTAGTGACAATAACAACAGCCAAGATGGTAGTGCTGATAACAACACCCAAAATGGTAGTGACAATAACAACAGCCAAGATGGTAGTGATGATAACAACAGCCAAGATGGTAGTGATAATAACAACAGCCAAGATGGTAGTGCTGATAACAACAGCCAAGATGGTAGTGATGATAACAACAGCCAAGATGGTAGTGATGATAACAACAGCCAAGATGGTAGTGATAATAACAACAGCCAAGATGGTAGTGATAATAACAACAGCCAAGATGGTAGGGATGATAACAACACCCACGATGGTAGTGCTGATAACAACAGCCAATATGATGAAAATAATAGGGACTTGAAGATTATGCTGTTGATGACAATGATGATGATGTTTAACTGCTGTGAAAAGGATCGGTGGTTAAGATTTAGGTTGCTAAACATCAGAGCTGCTATACTTGAACACACAAGACAGTGTGTATGAATGAGTGATGGATGGAAGTATTATTGTTAGTCAGTAACCTTGCCACGAGGCAAGGTCAACTCCCCTACAGAGTGTTGGACTAATGATAAGAGAGGGTTTTGGAGGGTAACTGCTTTCATCTGTGGAAAACACGAACCCACACACGTACACACGCTACACACACACGTACACACGCTACACACAATCTACACACTATCTCTAACACACACAAACCCACACAGACACAAATACACACACACTGCACACACACACACACACACATGCGTGCATGCACAGAAATTCACATACAGACAGACAGACAGACAGACAGACAGACAGACAGACAGACAACAAACACAGACCGACACACACACACACAGGCACACACTCACACACACAGACAGACACACACACACACACAGGCACACACTCACACACACAGACAGACACACACACACACACACACACACACACACACACTCACACACACAGACCGACACACACACACACACACGCAGGCACACACTCACACAGACCGACACACACACACACACACAGACCGACACACACACACACACAGACCGACACACACACAGACACACATGCATTTGTGTTGTTGTGTTAGTTGGTTGGGGAGGTTAGTCCCATGAAGGATCCAGAGGAATGTTGAAGTCCTCTCCCCACAGACCACAGCAGATACACAGACCACAGCATATACCCAGACCACAGCATATACACATACCACAGCATATACACATACCACAGTATATACACAGACCACAGTATATACACAGACCACAGCATGTACACAGACCACAGTATATACACATACCACAGTATATACACATACCACAGTATATACACAGACCACAGTATATACCCAGACCACAGCATATACACATACCACATCATATACACATACCACAGCATGTACACATACCACAGTATATACACAGACCACAGCATGTACACAGACCACAGTATATACACAGACCACAGCATATACACAGACCACAGCATATACACAGACCACAGTATATACACAGACCACAGCATATACACAGACCACAGTATATACACAGACCACAGCATATATACAGACCACAGTATATACACAGAGCACAGCATATACACAGACCACAGCATATACACAGACCACAGCATATACACAGACCACAGTATATACACAGACCACAGCATATATACAGACCACAGTATATACACAGAACACAGCATATACACAGACCACAGTTTAAACAGACCACAGTTTACACAGACAACAGCATATACACAGACCACAGCACATTCACCGATCACAGCATATTCACAGACCACAGTATATACACAGACCACATAATATACAGAGACCACAGCACATACCCAAACCACAGTATATACGCAGACTATAGTGTACATAGACCACGGCATATACACAGACCACAGCATTTACACAGTCCACGGCATATTTACAGACTACAATATATACACAGACCACATTATATACACAGACAGTGGTGGAAACAGTACTCAATTGTCATACTTGAGTAAACGTAAAGAGACCTTTATAGAAAATGACTCAAATTAAAGTGAAAGTCACCCAGTATAATACTACTAGAGTTTAAAAGTATTTGGTTTTAAATATACTTAAGTATCAAAAGTAAATGGAATTGCTCAACTTTATTTAAGTATCAAAAGTAAAAGTATAAACCATTTCAAATTCCTTATACTAAGCAAACCAGACGGCACAATAACATTTGTATTGAAGGATAGCCAGGGGCACACTCCCAACACTCAGACATAATTTACAAACAAAGAGTTTGTGTCTAGTGAGTCCGCCAGATCAGAGGCAGTAGCGATGACCAGCGATATTCTCTTGATAAGTGTGTGAAATGGACCATTTTCCTGTGAAATTGCAATGAGTACATTTGGGTGTCAGGGAAAATGTACGGAGTACAAATAAATTATTTTCTATAGGAATGTAGTGAAGTAAATGTAAAAGTTGTCAAAATGTTTAATAGTAAAGTAATGTACAGATACCCCAAAAAACGACTTTAAAGTATTTTTACTTAAGTACTTTACACAACTATACACAAACCACAGACCACAGCATATACACAGACCACAGCACAGCATATACACAGACCACAGTATATACACAGACCACAGCATATACACAGACCACAGCATATACACAGAACACAGCATATACACAGAGCACAGCATATACACAGACCACAGCATATACACAGACCACAGCATATACACAGACCACAGCATATACACAGACCACAGCATATACACAGACCACAGCATATACACAGAACACAGTATATACACAGACCACAGCATATACACAGACCACAGCATATACACAGAACACAGTATATACACAGACCACAGCATATACACAGAACACAGTATATACACAGAACACAGTATATACACAGACCACAGCATATACACAGAACACAGTATATACACAGACCACAGCATATACACAGAACACAGTATATACACAGAGCACAGCATATACACAGACCACAGCATATACACAGAACACAGTATATACACAGACCACAGCATATACACAGAACACAGTATATACACAGACCACAGCATATACACAGAACACAGTATATACACAGAGCACAGCATATACACAGACCACAGCATATACACAGACCACAGCATATACACAGACCACAGCATATACACAGACCACAGCATATACACAGACCACAGCATATACACAGAACACAGTATATACACAGACCACAGCATATACACAGACCACAGCATATACACAGAACACAGTATATACACAGACCACAGCACAGAGAACAGAGAGTGAAGGAGTGTCCATGTCTGTTTTTTTTTTTTTTTTTATCTTTGAGCATTTATCTTAATTATTTCATCTCCCCTTGGTTAGGTTTTCTGAATATATATATTTTTTCTTTCCAGATCATGAATTAGACCAGAGTTCTTGGCATTTGGAAACAAATATTGGTGCTCGTTCTGACATTCTGGCCGTTGAAAGGGCAAGGCATATTCCAGTTGCATCACCATCATATATTTATCTGGTAACTAGGAAAAACACATGGAGAAAAAGGCCCTCCAATCGATCCCTGAAACCCTCTCTCCCTGGTGAACGTGTATCCAATCATGTCCTTCTATGATCGGGAGAGGGGATATTCCGTCTAATTGTTGGGAAGTGCATGGAAAGATGTAATTCTACAGGGATTTGGCCCTCGCGGCATGGGAAGACGTAATTCTACAGGGATTTGTCCCTCGCGGCATGGGAAGACGTAATTCTAAAGGGATTTGGCCCTCGCGGCATGGGAAGACGTAATTCTACAGGGATTTGGCCCTCGCGGCATGGGAAGAGAAGGAATAATCCGAATTGCAGTCCCCTCAAAGGATGAGCTGTGTGTGTGTGTCTGTGTTTGTGTATGTGTGTATTAACACTCCCGCATGTGTGTGTTTGCATATACGTGTGTGTGTGTGTGTGTGTGTGTGTGTGTGTGTGTGTGTGTGTGTGTGTGTGTGTGTGTGTGTGTGTGTGTGTGTGTGTGCGTGCGTGCGTGCGTGCGTGCGTGCGTGCGTGTGGAGTTAACCAGAGAATTTAAATTCAAAGGCAACACTTCCAACGCTGGACCACCCGGTTTCAGTCAGAGGTTTAAAGTCTGTGTTTTTGTGTGTGTGTGTGTGTGTGTGTGTGTGTTTGCGTTCATCACGTGTCTGCGCGTGAGGGTTATAAAATCATATAAAATATATAAATCGTCTCATGTCAGAATTAGACGTACATCAATGTTTCTCAAACATAACATTTTAGAAGTTGTTGCAAATGTCAAATTTAAGTTTATGGATTAATTCCACATTAATTCCACAATTCCACACATTCCACATTCCACATTAATTCCACACCTTCAAATGGTTATGGTAAGAGTTAACGTTTGGGAAAGACTTAAAAACAACTTCTCAAAAACAACTTTCTACCGCTGGATTTAACTTTGGAACCTTTGGAATCAGAGGCAGATGAATACACCCATCCACCATCCCGGTCCACAACACCCCAGAAAAAACCCAAAACCTACTTGAAGGTAACAGCACTCACTGTTGCCCCTAGTGGCCGGCTTCAACGTCATCTCCCGACATCCTCAGACATGGATGGACGTGGAATACTGACTTGTATTACGGGTGACCTGGCTGATAAAATCACCTTAATAGTGAGAAAAAATGTAAATACCAGTAAGCTGTTTCTGGTCCTTGATACACGTTTTGTCCCTTTCCGACCAATATTACATTTTCTCTTCCCATTCAACAATGACCAGAGATATTTTCCAGGGTTGTCATTCCGAGGCAGATTCCTGCAGGGCAGAATTAATTTATTTGGAATTATCATGGATATGTTCCAGACTAGTGTTGCTCTACTGTAAGGGAAAGGTTGTGATGGTGAACATGTAGAGCCCTGTTCCCTCTCATCTCCTGTGTGTGTGTGTGTGTGTGTGTGTGTGTGTGTGTGTGTGTGTGTGTGTGTGTGTGTGTGTGTGTGTGTGTGTGTGTGTGTGTGTGTGTGTGTGTGTGTCTCATGAACAATGTACTACAGAGAGCTGACACCATTTAAAACACTCACATTTAACTCAACATTTTATTTAACAAGAAAGTCTACAAATGCTTGTGTGTGTGTGTGTGTCTTCCTATGTGTGTGCGTGTGAGCACGCCATTTGTTTATATGTGTGTGTGTGTGTGTGTGTGTGTGTGTGTGTGTGTGTGTGTGTGTGTGTGTGTGTGTGTGTGTTTGTGTGTTTGTGTGTGTAAGTTTGTTTGTGAGTGGCCTCCACAGGTTCTCTCTGAGTCTCTGTTGACTTCGGGACAGCAATAGAGACTCTAATACACCACCTCTAACTTTCACAAGCTGCCCGGAAAGATGAATTTACAGCAACTTCCTCTCTGCCACCACCGCTTTAAACTGTCACCCTCCCTGTTTCTGAGCAAGAGCTACACATCACTCTTCCTTCCCCTCTCTCCCTTTTTTCCTCTCTTTCATCATCCATCCATTATTTTTGTTTGGCAAAGCCGAACCCTAATTTCACAGCTCAGGGAGTGGAGAGCTCAGCTTCTTTGTGGTTACTTAATATTTGAAGGTGAAGCTAGAATGTCTCTTCTCTTTGTTCTATGAGTTGATGAACACGCGGCTGCTTTGAAAGACTCGTAACGGCCCACTGCAAACACAAGAGAACATCTGGTTGGTTTCATTTTGAATGACGCTAAGATCAATTGGCTTATAACTGTCAGTGAAACATTAGGAGAAGCACTGAGATGCCTACATAGGCTTAGTCTTCACGTGTTTCTATCACCACGCAGTGCAGTAGCACAGAGCTCTGCCTGGATGGTGGATCTGGTTCATAATCAAACAATAAGGCCCTAGGGGGTGTGGTCAACATACCACGGCTAAGGGCTGTTCTTAGAAATGACGCCACGGTGGTGTGTGTATGTTAGGAGTACCTGGTCTGAATTGTAATCCCACTCATGTCACAGGGTCTCTGTCATTGTCATTCTGTGGCGTACATATTTCTGCTCTTGGGACGTTTTATTTTATTTTGCTGCCATGGCCCAAGGTCTCTGTGATTGATAGCATCGTGCCAGTCTCTTGTTGCTATTTATCAAACATCCTCCACTCAGACAGGTATCTCTCTCACACACACACGCACGCACGCACGCACGCACACGCACACGCACACGCATTAGATTAGTTTCTCCCGTCTTTGATCAAATCAAATCAACTCAAATGTTATTTGTCACATGCGCCGAATTCAACATGTGTAGACCTAACAGTGACATGCTTAATTACAAGCCCTTAACCAACAATGCAGTTTCAAGAAAATACCCCAAAAAAGTAAGAGACAAGAATACCAAGTAATTCAACAGCAGCAGTAAATAACAATAGCGGGGCAATATACAAGGGATACCGGTACTGAGTCAATTTGCAGGGGCAACGGTGTCGAGGTAATTGAGGTAATATGTACATGTACCTAGAGTTATTAAAGTGACTATGCATAGATAATAAACAGAGAGTAGCATCAGCGTAGAAGGGGGGTGGGGGGGGGGACAATGCAAATAGTCTGGGTAGCAATCAATATAATTAGCTGTTCCTGGAGTCTTATGGCTTGGGGGTAGAAGCTGTTTAGAAGCCTCTTGGACCTAGACTTGGCGCTCCGGTACTGCTTGCCCGGCGGTAGCAGAGAGAACAGTCTACGACTAGGGTGGCTGGATGCTTTGACAATTTTTAGCGCCTTCCTCTGACAACACCTGGTATTGAGGTCCTGGATGGCAGGAAGCTTGGCCCCATGCCCTCTTCACGACTGTGTTGGTGTGCTTGTACCATGTTAGTTTGTTGGTGATGTGGACGCCAAGGAACTTGAAGCTCTCAACCAGCTCCACAACAGCCCCGTCGATGAGAATGGGGGAGTGCTCTGTCCTCCTTTTCCTGTAGTCCACAATCATCTCATTTGTCTTGATCACATTGAAGGAGAGGTTGTCTCATCCTTGCACCACACGGTCAGGTCTCTGACCTCCTCCCTATAGGCTGTCTCATCGTTGTCTGTGATCAGACACTGTTGTGTCATCAGCAAACTTAATGGTGTTGGAGTCGTGCCTGTCCGTGCAGTCATGAGTGAACAAGGAGTACAGGAGGGGACTGAGCATGCACCCCTGAGGTGCCCCCGTGTTGAGGATCAGCGTGGCGGATGTGTTGTTACCTACCTTACCACCTGGGGGCAGCCTGTCAGGAATTCCAGGATCCAGTTGCAGAGGGAGGTGTTTGCTCCCAGGGTCCTTAGCTTAGTGATGAGCTCTGAGGGCACTATGGTGTTGAATGTTGAGCTTTAGAATGAATGAATGACCTGTTTTGATTACCTGTTTTTACTGCTATTGATTGAAAGTGAAATGGAAATGAGAAGTTGGAATGTGTGTGTGTGTGTGTGTGTGTGTTTTTGTTTTTGAGACCATTTTGGGAACTCGACTTGCATAAACACCTTCCATATTAGGACCTTCGGACAAGTTAGGTCCAAAAACATTGTGTTCACTAGGAAAACCACTGGAATAGCCTGGACATAGCATGGTTATATGCCTGGTTTGAAAATCAAGCAGAACTGGCAGGTTCCTAAAAAGGTGGTCTTTTCGTAGGTGTGTGTTTTTGAACTGCTATACGCATGAGAACTCAAGCACCCCCTATGGAGAACATACAGTACTGCAGTATTGTATCATTGGATGGCAGAGCATATCAAGTGCCCCCTATAGGGAACATTCAGTACTGCAGCATTTTGTCATTGGATGGCAGAGAACATCTTGATTTTTTTCTGATTGGACTGTAGAAGCTGGCTAAGGGATTTTTTCTGATTGGATTGTAGAAGCTGGCTAAGAGATTTTTTCTGATTGGATTGTAGAAGCTGGCTAAGAGATTTTTCTAATTGGATTGTAGAAGCTGGCTCAGTGATTTTTTTGTGATTTTCAACATCTATGTGTGCATAGAAAGGAAAGTGTTTTTTTATGCTGTGTGTCACCGACTGCAACTGACAAAGCAAGCAGGGCGCTAAAAGTAGCCTTTTTAATCAGTTTAATATGCTCAATTGAATTATTAAATTCAGCCTACTCTAGTAATCAGTTCATTTTTAATGTTAAATATAATGTCATGTTATACTGAATACCAGTGGTAAATAGTTAATGCTGTGTACGATTTAAAAAAAACTTTACGTAAAAAGCACACCATGCAATAATCTGAGACAGCGCTCAGATTTAACAACATTTCTCCGCCATGTTGGAGTCAACAGAAATACGTAATTACATCATAAATATTCCCTTACCTTTGATTATGTTCATCAGAATGCACTGCCAGGAATCCTAGTTCCACAATAAATCGTTGTTTTGTTCAATAATGTCCATTACTTATGTCCAATTAGCTACTTTTGCTAGCATGTGTAGTACACGTGTCCAAACGCTTGTGCAGATGCAGGCAAACGTCGGACGAAAACTTCATAAAGTTATTTTACAAGTCGAATAAACTGGTCGAACTTAGTAGAGAATCAATCTTCAGGATGTTGTTATCATTTATATCCAATAAGGTTCCAACCGGATAATTATTTTCAGTCTCTATAAGTAATGGAACGCATGGCGATATCATGAAGAAAGTGCGTGACCAAGAACTGGCAATCTGCCAGACCACTGACTCAAACACCTCCCATCCGGTCCCACAACACAGTATAGGCTTTATTCAGCGTTCTACAGGCTGTTGACATCTAGTGGAAGGCGTAGGAAGTGCAAACAGATCCATATATTACAGGGAATTGAATAGGCGATGAGTTTAACCTCTAACGAGTCACAAACCCGGATCCGGGACCCCCCCATCAAAAAAGCTGACTAGCATAGCCTAGCCTAAAGCCACAGGGATATCATATAATAAAATGTTCATGAAATCACAATTCCAAGACACCAGATGAAAGACACACATCTTGTGAATCCAGCCATCATTTCTGATTTTTAAAATGTTTTACAGGGAAGACGCAATATGTAAATCTATTAGCTAACCACGTTAGCAAAAGACACCACTTTTTTTACTCCACCCTTTTTTTACTGCATCAGTAGCTATCACAAATTCGACCAAATAAAGATATAAATAGCCACCAACCAAGAAATACTTTCATCAGATGACAGTCTGATAACATATGCTATACAATAAATATGTTTTGTTAGAAAAATGAGCATATTTCAGGTATAAATCACCATCACAACTCCCACCAAAGCAACTAGAATAACTACAGAGACCATCGTGTATTAGTCAATTACTCATCATAAAACATTTCTTAAAAATACACAGCGTACAGCAAATGAAAGACACAGATCTTGTGAATCCAGCCAATATTTCAGATTTTCTAAGTGTTTTACAGCGAAAACACAATATAGCGTTATATTAGCTTACCACAATAGCAAACATCACAACAGCATTGATTCAAGCCAAAAATAGCGATAACGTATAAACCACCAAATTATATAAATTTTTTCACTAACCTTCTCAGAATTCTTCAGATGACAGTCCTATAACATCATATTACACAATGCATATAGAGTTTGTTCGAAAATGTGCATATTTAGCGCCACAAATCGTGGTTATACAATGAGAAAAGTAGCAAAGCTGCCCAGAAAATGTCAGGAGAAATCTTTGGAGAGGCACCTATTCTAATCAGTAACTATTCCAAAACTTGACAAAAAAATACTTAGTGTACAGCAAATGAAAGACAGGCATCTTGTGATTCCAGCCAATATTTCCGATTTATTAAGTGTTTTACAGCGAAAACACAATATAGCGTTATATTAGCTTACCACAATAGCCAGAAAACAAGCCATTTCCCAGCAGTAAAAGTTAGCGATCGTAACAAACCAGTAAAAGATATATAATTTTTGACTAACCTTGATATTCTTTCCTATAACATCAGGTGATACATACACTTATGTTTTGTTCGAAAATGTGCATATTCAGAGCTGAAATCAGTGGTTATACATGTTCCTATCTTAGCTACTTTTTCCACAACGTCTAAACAGCAACGATATTTTTCTGACACTTTTTCTGACACACATATTCTGACCAAATAGCTATTCATAAACATAACTAAAAAATACATGTTGTATAGGAAATGATAGATCCATTAGTTCTTAATGAAATCGCAGTGTTAGAATTCTAAAAAATAACTTAATTACGACATCCAGCTTCGGTATAGCTGAGTACCCCAAAGTTGGGCGCCGGCGACTAGTTCACATGCACGACAGATATATGAAATAGCATCATAAAATGTTTCTTACTTTTGGTGATCTTCCATCAGAATGTTGGACAAGGTGTCCTTTGTCAAGAACAATCGTTGTTTGGATTTAGAACGTTCATTTTCCCTCTTGAATTAGCAAGCGCACTTGCCAAGTGGCTCGAAGCTCTCCATGTCACCAAACGGAAGAGAACGGAACACGGCAAAACTCCCGAAAAATGTTCAATAATCTGATGAAACTATATTGAAAAAACATACTTTACGATGATATGGTCACATGTATCAAATAAAATCAAAGCCGGAGATATTAGTCGCCTATAACGGCAGCTAAACAGAAGGCAAATCCAAGTCCCCTTTCGCGCTCTCCAGAAAACAGGAAATGGGTGGACACGTCATACAAAGAGCTTGTATTCCACTTCAGACCAAGATAAACACGAAATTTCTTCTCTCACCGCCTCTTGACATCCAGGGGAAGGTGTATGAAGTGCACGTATTTTAATACGTATCATGCCCATGTATAGGCAGGAAGTAGAACAGAGCATCGATTTCAGACTTTCCACTTCCTGGTCAGGAAGTTTGTGCCAAATGAGTTCTGTCTGACTCACAGATATAATTCAAACGGTTTTAGAAACTAGAGAGTGTTTTCTATCCAATAGTAATAATAATATGCATATTGTACGAGCAAGAATTGAGTACGAGGCCGTTTGAAATGGGCACCTTTTATCAGAGCTACTCAATACTGCCCCTGCAGCCATAAAACGTTAAAGAATAAACGAAGAACACTTGACAAACTTACAAAACAACAAACGAACGTGACGCTATATATAAAACATGCAGACACAAGCAACTAACATAGACAATAACCCACAACCCACAATACAAAACAGGCTACCTAAATATGGTTCCCAATCAGAGACAACGCAAAACACCTGTCTCTGATTGAGAACCATATCAGGCCAAACACATAGAAATAGACAAACTAGACATACAACATAGAATGCCCACTCAGATCACACCCTGACCAAACAAAACATAAAACATACAAAGCAAACTATGGTCAGGGCGTGACACCTGATGCCTTCAGTCAGTGCATTTTCACTCTGTAGTGTCAACCTATGGCCGTACTGTGCTGGTCCAGATCAATTCTGTGTTCATCAGTTAGTGTATTACCAACCATGCCAGCACAGAACGGTTCAGTTTGGATTGTAAACAAGTCAAGACGTTAGACCTGGAATTAGTGTGACAGGACAAGTTATAATCTAGAAGAAAAATAAACGCACACCTATTTAGGCGAGGTGCTGGCTTGCGGAGTAGAAAAATTAAAAATAAAGGAGAGCCGCACACTCTAGGAGCTCAGATGCAAAAATGTAATATCCAGCCAAGCTGTCTTCATCAGGGTGTCATGATAAATGATAACATCAAGACTCAATCTGTATGGAATCTAAATGTTTCGTCCTAACGTAACGCAACGTAGCCAACATTGCTAGCTAGCCAGCTAGCCACCGAATAGCAGCATTGTAGAAACGAGTGCATTACAACGGAACGACTTGATTAGTGTAGTGTTGGCTGGCTACACAGTTATCTTTGCTATCTTTGATTGTTTGATCTTAGCTAGCTACTTAGCTGGCTACATAGCCGTCTTTGTATCAAAGATAATTGTGTAGTTATTGAGGTTCGCTGAGGTTCGCTAGCCAGGTATTCTCGTCCTAACGTAATGTAACGTAACGTAACGTAGTCAACCCTGCTAGCTAGCCAACTAGCCACCGATTAGCAGCACTGTAGAAACGATTACATTACAACGGAACGACTTGATTAGTGTAGTGTTAGCTAGCTACATAGTTGTCTTTGCTATCTTTGTATCTAAGATAATTGTGTAGCTTTGAGTAATTATCGGTTAGCTAGCCAGCTATTTTCGCCTGCCGCGCTGCCGTCCTCCTACCTAGCCAACACTGCTAGCTAACACTGCTAGCTAGCCAACTTCTACCGAATAGCAGCACTGTAGAAACTTACATTACAACGGAACGACTTGATTAGCGTAGTGTTAGCTAGTTGTCTTTGCTGTCCTTGTATCCAAGATAATTGTGTAGTTTAGAGAAATTTAGAGAAATTGTCGAGGTTAACTAGCCAGCTTCACTTTCAACAACACAGCCACTGCTAGCCAGCCTACTTCACCAGCCAGCAGTACTATATCATTTTTAGTCAATAAGATATTTTATTTTATTTTTTTGCAACGTAAGCTTAACTTTCTGAACATTCGAGACGTGTAGTCCACTTGTCATTCTAATCTCCTTTGCATTAGCGTAGCCTCTTCTGTAGCCTGTCAACTATGTGTCTGTCTATCCCTGTTCTCTCCTCTCTGCACAGACCATACAAACGCTTCACACCGCGTGGCCGCGGCCACCCTAACCTGGTGGTCCCAGCCCGCACGACCCACGTGGAGTTCCAGGTCTCCGGTAGCCTCTGGAACTGCCGATCTGCGGCCAACAAGGCAGAGCTCATCTCAGCCTATGCGTCCCTCCAGTCCCTCGACTTCTTGGCACTGACGGAAACATGGCTCACCACAGATAACACTGCTACTCCTACTGCTCTCTCTTCGTCTGCCCACGTGTTCTCGCACACCCCGAGAGCTTCTGGTCAGCGGGGTGGTGGCACCGGGATCCTCATCTCTCCCAAGTGGTCATTCTCTCTTTCTCCCCTTACCCATCTGTCTATCGCCTCCTTTGAATTCCATGCTGTCACAGTTACCAGCCCTTTCAAGCTTAACATCCTTATCATTTATCGCCCTCCAGGTTCCCTAGGAGAGTTCATCAATGAGCTTGATGCCTTGATAAGCTCCTTTCCTGAGGACGGCTCACCTCTCACAGTTCTGGGTGACTTTAACCTCCCCACGTCTACCTTTGACTCATTCCTCTCTGCCTCCTTCTTTCCACTCCTCTCCTCTTTTGACCTCACCCTCTCACCTTCCCCCCCTACTCACAAGGCAGGCAATACGCTTGACCTCATCTTTACTAGATGCTGTTCTTCCACTAACCTCATTGCAACTCCCCTCCAAGTCTCCGACCACTACCTTGTATCCTTTTCCCTCTCGCTCTCATCCAACACTTCCCACACTGCCCCTACTCGGATGGTATCGCGCCGTCCCAACCTTCGCTCTCTCTCCCAACGCTACTCTCTCCTCTTCCATCCTATCATCTCTTCCCTCTGCCCAAACCTTCTCCAACCTATCTCCTGATTCTGCCTCCTCAACCCTCCTCTCCTCCCTTTCTGCATCCTTTGACTCTCTATGTCCCCTATCCTCCAGGCCGGCTCGGTCCTCCCCTCCCGCTCCGTGGCTCGACGACTCATTGCGAGCTCACAGAACAGGGCTCCGGGCAGCCGAGCGGAAATGGAGGAAAACTCGCCTCCCTGCGGACCTGGCATCCTTTCACTCCCTCCTCTATACATTTTCCTCTTCTGTCTCTGCTGCTAAAGCCACTTTCTACCACTCTAAATTCCAAGCATCTGCCTCTAACCCTAGGAAGCTCTTTGCCACCTTCTCCTCCCTCCTGAATCCTCCTCCCCCTCCCCCCCTCCTCCCTCTCTGCAGACGACTTCGTCAACCATTTCGAAAAGAAGGTCGACGACATCCGATCCTCGTTTGCTAAGTCAAACGCCACCGCTGGTTCTGCTCACACTGCCCTACCCTGTGCTCTGACCTCTTTCTCCCCTCTCTCTCCAGATGAAATCTCGCGTCTTGTGACGGCCGGCCGCCCAACAACCTGCCCGCTTGACCCTATCCCCTCCTCTCTTCTCCAGACCATTTCCGGAGACCTTCTCCCTTACCTCACCTTGCTCATCAACTCATCCTTGACCGCTGGCTACGTCCCTTCCGTCTTCAAGAGAGCGAGAGTTGCACCCCTTCTGAAAAAACCTACACTCGATCCCTCCGATGTCAACAACTACAGACCAGTATCCCTTCTTTCTTTTCTCTCCAAAACTCTTGAACGTGCCGTCCTTGGCCAGCTCTCCTGCTATCTCTCTCAGAATGACCTTCTTGATCCAAATCAGTCAGGTTTCAAGACTAGTCACTCAACTGAGACTGCTCTTCTCTGTATCACGGAGGCGCTCCGCACTGCTAAAGCTAACTCTCTCTCCTCTGCTCTCATCCTTCTAGACCTATCGGCTGCCTTCGATACTGTGAACCATCAGATCCTCCTCTCCACCCTCTCCGAGTTGGGCATCTCCGGCGCGGCCCACGCTTGGATTGCGTCCTACCTGACAGGTCGCTCCTACCAGGTGGCGTGGCGAGAATCTGTCTCCTCACCACGCGCTCTCACCACTGGTGTCCCCCAGGGCTCTGTTCTAGGCCCTCTCCTATTCTCGCTATACACCAAGTCACTTGGCTCTGTCATAACCTCACATGGTCTCTCCTATCATTGCTATGCAGACGACACACAATTAATCTTCTCCTTTCCCCCTTCTGATGACCAGGTGGCGAATCGCATCTCTGCATGTCTGGCAGACATATCAGTGTGGATGACGGATCACCACCTCAAGCTGAACCTCGGCAAGACGGAGCTGCTCTTCCTCCCGGGGAAGGACTGCCCGTTCCATGATCTCGCCATCACGCTTGACAACTTCATTGTGTCCTCCTCCCAGAGCGCTAAGAACCTTGGCGTGATCCTGGACAACACCCTGTCGTTCTCAACTAACATCAAGGCGGTGGCCCGTTCCTGTAGGTTCATGCTCTACAACATCCGCAGAGTACGACCCGGCCTCACACAGGAAGCGGCGCAGGTCCTAATCCAGGCACTTGTCATCTCCCGTCTGGATTACTGCAACTCGCTGTTGGCTGGGCTCCCTGCCTGTGCCATTAAACCCCTACAACTCATCCAGAACGCCACAGCCCGTCTGGTGTTCAACCTTCCCAAGTTCTCTCACGTCACCCCGCTCCTCCGCTCTCTCCACTGGCTTCCAGTTGAAGCTTGCATCCGCTACAAGACCATGGTGCTTGCCTACGGAGCTGTGAGGGGAACGGCACCTCAGTACCTTCAGGCTCTGATCAGGCCCTACACCCAAACAAGGGCACTGCGTTCATCCACCTCTGGCCTGCTCGCCTCCCTACCACTGAGGAAGTACAGTTCCCGCTCAGCCCAGTCAAAACTGTTCGCTGCTCTGGCACCCCAATGGTGGAACAAACTCCCTCACGACGCCAGGACAGCGGAGTCAATCACCACCTTTCGGAGACACCTGAAACCCCACCTCTTCAAGGAATACCTAGGATAGGATAAAGCAATCCTTCTGCCCCCCCCCCCCCCCTAAAAGATTTAGATGCACTATTGTAAAGTGGCTGTCCACTGGATGTCATAAGGTGAATGCACCAATTTGTAAGTCGCTCTGGATAAGAGCGTCTGCTAAATGACTTAAATGTAAATGTAAATGATAACACAGAAGGATTACGCTTTACGTAGTAAAGAATGACAGAACTTGATTTAATACTTATTGTTGGATTTAGATTGTTGGGTTTAGATTCCATACAGATTGAGTCTTGATGTCAACATTGCACATTCTTCTCTCACACCCTGATCTATGTAGTTATTTAGTTGGGATTGTTAGCTTAACCCCAACAAACTCTCTGCATACCGTATACATCTGCGACCTTGTAAACTTAATAGAAAGAGAGGGTCAAGTACTGTATTGAAGTCAAACTTTTCATATTTTTTAGTGGCATAATGTAGTCATGTTTAATGTAATCTCTTTCCAACGGTGCCAATGGAACAAAATGGTGGACAATAGAGGTGGTTGCATTTGAATATTCCTTGATGAAATGTATCTGAATTGGGGGGGAAAAAACGCCTAGAAAACAAGAATGGGAGAATTGCTGCTTCTCCCCAAGTGCTAGTAAACAGGGACTGGAGAGCGGTAAAGTGCTATGTACACGACAGAATAACTGCAGATCAGAGAAAAGAAGTGTAGACTAGGGATGTCTGCTATTCAGATATTCATATCTTATATAGTAGCTAGCAACTGAATGGCCTTATTGTTTTCTTTGTGCTCTTGGGTTTCTTAGCCTGTATTATATTGGATAATTCTTTTATTTTCTTAAATGGTTATTCCTTCGCTATTAAGGTTCCTGAGAGAGCTCGGTTCTGCTTTATTTGAAGCTCTTAGGAACGTTTCATGGAAAATTTATATAGGCTTTGAAAGCAATATATCAATGGGTAACAAATCATCTAAGTGGGTTTTATTCTCTATAAAATATTGATAAATGGGGGAACAATAAATTGGTTACGTAACATTTATACCACATTCTGATTATTTATAGTCTTTGTATATCTTTGTGAAGTATTTATGTAGCGCCAAAATCTATATGCAAAGGACCGAGAACTCTTCTGACAGGTAGAAGGAGACAGAAAGACATGCAAAAAAAGACAGACTTTGCCATTGGGCCATTTATTAAGAAACAGAGAGCGTTATTGGCTGTTGTTGTGGAAGACACCAGCATGTGTTACCTGATTGGTTGGCTGTGCAGGTGTGGCTGGGGCTCCTGCGAAGGGGAGTTGCCGTGGCAAATCCCAGGTTGCGGCTCGGGGAGGGACAGATGGGGAGTGGGTGGTGAGACCTGGTGGTGAGGGTACGAGAGGGACGCACAGATGGGTGGTGAGACCTGGTGGTGAGGGTACGAGAGTGAGGCACAGATGGGTGGTGAGACCTGGTGGTGAGGGTACGAGAGGGAGGCACAGATGGGGAGTGAGACCTGGTGGTGAGGGTACGAGAGGGAGGCACAGATGGGGAGTGAGACCTGGTGGTGAGGGTATGAGAGGGAGGGACGTTCTTCAGAATACTTAAAGGTTTTTTCAATGTTGGAAGTCTGCCGATGACTTTGAATGTTACACAAAAATATATATTTTTAAATATAAACTATTCATCTGTTACTTGGATACATTGAATACAATACTGAAATGGTTGTTCCAGTTTAAATACTTGACAGAAGAAATACACTACAGCCGTTGTGTTGCCATCCGTGTCTCATCATTCTACCTGCTACACTAGAAACAAACCAAAATATACTTTTTTTATCAATATTTTCAGTCATAAAATAGAATGAATGCGTGCATCAAATATCGAGAATTTAAACTTGTTTATTCTTGTACGCTTCCATTAGGGGCAACGCGGGCAGTTGGATAGCTTTCATAGATTTCATAAGAGGCAATCCCTCGCTGGCTGATCGCAATGAATTGCAATGCAATATACGGTCTCAGGTAGTTGGTCAAATTTCAAGTGTACTTTTTTCAAGGAGTAAGACACTTAAGTGATTATCCTCTTTATAGATTTTTTTTCAAACATACACACAGACACAAAGAGAAAGACAGACAGACAGACAGACAGACAGACAGACAGACAAAAACCTGTATTTTCATTTCCAAAGCAAATCTCTTTATTCTCCAGCCAAGTACAGTTACTGCAGAGAGCATATTTGTATTCAGCATATTCTGAAATGTTGGCTCTTCATAAATATTGAACGTGTTCATTTGGACTGAGTTGTGATAGAGCCTCATTCTTTTTCCATTACCTGCACTGTAGAAACCTCATTTAAACTAAACTATTGGACTTCTAAATGCGATGAGTCTCTGTGGCTCTAGGAGCCAGACTGAGCTCTCAGTGTTGGTTTCAGGAATACAGGAATACATTACTGTTGTTCAAAGCCGCTCAAACTCTGTTTCCCACCAACCACAGGAACTTCTAATTCACCATCCAATTTAGAGAGGCTGAGCGGTGTCGTGAGTGGAAGGTGCTCATGTTCTTATATACCATGAAATATGCAAATGGTTGTTGTAATAATGTGGATAATTACCTGGATTTCTGCATAAATTTGACTTAAAATTTGATCTCTTCTTCATCTAAGTCACCACAAAAGACAAACACAATGTTCTTAAACTAATAACACAGAATTTATTGTATTTTTCTTCTCTATATTGAATACAGAATTTAAACATTCACAGTGTAGGTTGGACCCCTAGGCTAATGACTTCTCCAAAAGCTAATTGGAGTCAGGAGTCAACTAACCTAGAGTTGAATCGATGAGACAAGATTGGAGATGTTGGTTAGAGCAGCCAAAGTATCTCTAAAAGTCAGTCCACCGTAAGACAAATTGTCTATAAACAGAGAAAGTTCAGCACTGTTGCTACTCTCCCTAGGAGTGTCCGTCCTGCAAAGATGACTGCAAGAGCACAGTGCAGATTTGTCACGGATCCATCCAGAACTTTGTCATTACGCACACCTGGTCCCCATTTTCCTGATTGTAATTGTAAATATGTGTCCATTGGGCTGTCGATTATTGCTCCTATGTCCATTGTGCCTGTGGGTACCTGTGTCTAGTTGTTTTAGCTTTCGTGCTGCTTGTATTGCGCAGATGATTACGGGTCTGTTCCCGTTTGGTTTCATTATGCGCTCGTGTATTTATTCGAGGTACTCCTCACTCTTTTGTTTGGGTCTTAACCCTGTGTTTTGTATACGTGTTTGTTTGGTCTCCGCCCCCGTGCCTTTAGATGACACGCTGTAGTTTGGGTAAAATAAAAAACCCTATTACGCATTCCTGCGCCTGTCTCCTGATCCTTCACACAACGTGACAAGAATGCTCAATGAGGTTAAGAAGAATCCTAGTGTCAGCTAAAGACTTACAGAAATATCTGGAAGTTGCTAACATCTCTGTTGACGAGTCTACAAAACATAAAACACTAAACAAGAATGGTGTATATGGGAGGATGTAAAAACCACTGCTGTCCAAAAAAACATTGCTGCACATCTGTAGTTGGCAAAAGTGCACCTGGATGTACAATACACATGGAATTATAGATATACCTCTCCTTAATGAAACCGCTGTGTCAGATTTCAAAACTTTACGGAAAAAGCAAACCATGCAATAATCTGAGACGAAGCTCAGAACAAGAGTCAAATTAGCCGCAATGTTGGAGTCAACAGAAACCAGAAATTACATGATAAATATTCCCTTACCTTTGATGATCTTCATCAGAATGCACTCCCAGGAATCCCAGGTCCACAATAAATGTTTTATTTGTTCGATAATGTCCGTTATTTATGTCCAATTAGCTACTTTGGTTAGTGCATTTGGTAAACAATTCCAAAGTCACAATGTGCGTTCACTAAAACGTGACCAAAAATAATAATAATCTGACCCCTAGCGTCAAGAGGTTAAAACATACTTGGATGTTTCTATGAATACGCATGTGTCATTGTCTGATCTATTTCACCTGTCTTTGTGATTTTCTCCAACCCCCTCCAGGTGTCGCCCATCTTCCCAATTATCCCCTGTGTATTTATACCTGTGTGATCTGTTTGTCTGTTGTCCGTTCGTCTTGTTTGTTCAAATCAACCAGCGTTTTTGTGTCTCAGCTCATGCTTTTCCCCAGTCTCTCATTTTCTCACCCTCCTGGTTTTGACCCTTGCCTGTCCTGACTCTGAGCCCGCCAGCCTGACCACTCTGCCTGCCCCTTAACCTGCCGTCCGGTACCGTTGCCCCACCTCTGGATTAATTGACCTCTGCCTACCATGATCCTGAGCCTGCCTGCCGTCCGGTACCTGTGCCCCACCTCTGGATTAATTGACCTCTGCCTACCATGACCCTGAGCCTGCCTGCCGTCCGGTACCGTTGCCCCACCTCTGGATTAATTGACCTCTGCCTACCATGACCCTGAGCCTGCCTGCCGTCTGGTACCGTTGCCCCACCTCTGGTATACTGACCCCTGCCTCCATTGACCTGTCTAATGCCTACCCCTGTTGGAATATTAAAACTTTGTTAATTCGACGTTGTCTGCATCTGGGTCTTACCTTCACACCTGATAGCATGGATAGTTATAGAAAATTTGCCATAAAGTTGGAGTTACATTTTCATACTCTATACTAAAAAGGCGTGAAGGAGTAAGAGAAGTATGGAGGAAGGATGGATGGGAGAAGAAGGAGGAAAGAGAGGTGGAAGGGTAGAAGTTGCAGAGATAAACTCAGCAAAAAAAGAAATGTCCTCTCATTGTCAACTGCGTTTATTTTCAGCAAAATTAATTAACATGTGTAAATATATGTGTGAAAATAACAACATTCAACAACTGAGACATAAACTGAACACGTTCCACAGACATGTGACTAACAGAAATGTAATAATGTGTCCCTGAACAAGGGGGGGGGGGGTGTTAAAATTGAAAGTAACAGTCAGTATCTGGTGTGGCCACCAGCTGCATTAAGTACTGCAATGCATCTCCTCCTCATTGACTGCACCAGATTTGCCAGCTCTTGCTGTGAGATGGTACCCCACTCTTCCACCAAGGCACCTGCAAGTCCCCCGACAATTCTGGGGGGAATTGCCATCAGCCTCTGATCCAACAGGTCCCAGATGTGTTCAATTGGATTGAGATCCGGGCTCTTCGCTGGCCATGGCAGAACACTGACATTCCTGACTTGCAGGAAACAACGCACAGAACGAGTAGTATGGCTGGTGGCATTGTCATGCTTGAGGGTCATGTCTGGATGAGCCTGCAGGAAGGGTACCACATGAGAGAGGAGGATGTCTTCCCTGTAACGCACAGAGTTGAGATTGCCTGCAATGACAACAAGTTCAGTCCGATGATGCTGTGACACACCGCCCCAGACCATGACGGACCCCCCACCTCCAAATCGATCCCCTCCAGAGTACAGTCCTTAGTGTAACGCTCATTCCTTCAATGATAAACATGAATCCGACCATCACCCCTGGTGAGACAACACCACGACTCGTCAATGAAGAGCACTTTTTGCCAGTCGTGTCGGCTCCAGCGACGGTGGGTTTGTGCCCGTAGGCGACGTTGTTGCCTGTGATGTCTGGTGAGGACCTGCCTTATAACAGGCCTACAAGCCCTCAGTCCAGCCTCTCTCCACCTATTGCGGACAGTCTGAGCACTGATGGAGGGCTTGTGCGTTCCTGGTGTAACTCGGGCATTGTTTTTGCCATCCTGTGCCTGTCCCGCAGGTGTAATGTTCAGATGTACCGATCCTGTGCAGGTGTTATTAGGCGTGGTCTGCCACTGCGAGGGCGATCAGCTGTCCGTCCTGTCTCCCTGTAGCGCTATCTTAGGTGTCTCACAGTATGGACATTGCAATGTATTGCCCTCGCCACATCTCCAGTCATGCAGATGAGCAGGGACTCTGGGCATCTTTAGGCCTCTTTAGTATCCTAAGTTTTCATAACTGTGACCTTAATTGCCTACCGTCTGTAAGCTGTTAGTGTCTTAACGACCTATCTACAGGTACATGTTCATTAATTGTTTATGGTTCATTGAACAAGCATGGGAAACAGTGTTTAACCTGTCTAGGATGAGGGTGCCGCTAGCGGCACACCCCCCCCACATTCCACTGAAAAGGCAGAGCGCGAAATTCAAAAAAAATATTTTTTTAAAATATTTAACTTTCACACATTAAAGTCCAATACAGCTAATGAAAGACACAGATCTTGTGAATCCAGCCAACATGTCCGATTTTTAAAATGTTTTACAGGGAAGACACAATATGTAAATATGTAAATCTATTACCTAAAAACACATTAGCATAATCCACCATCTTTTATTTGTCCACCAACACCAGTAGCTATCACCAATTCGGCTAAACTAAGATATTTATAGCCCCTAACCAAGAAAAAAACTCATCAGATGACAGTCTGATACCATATTTATGGTATGGGATAGGTTTTGTTAGAAAAATTTGCATATTTCAGGTAGCTGGCATAGTTTACAATTGCACCCACCGTCACAAATGGACTAGAATAATTACAATGAGCAACGTGTTTACCTAACTACTAATCATCAAACATTTCGTAAAAATACACAGCATACACTAATCGAAAGAAACAGATCCTGTGAATACAGACAATATTTCAGATTTTCTAAGTGTCTTACAGCGAAAACACAATAAATCGTTATATTAGCATAGCACATGTGCAAACATTACCCCAGCATTGATTCTAGCCAAAGAGAGCGATAACGTAAACATCGCCAAAATATATTATTTTTTTCACTAACCTTCTCAGAATTCTTCAGATGACACCCCTGTAACATCACATTACAACATACATATACAGTTTGTTCGAAAATGTGCATATTTAGCGGCACAAATCGTGCTTACACAATGGAAATACTGTCCAACTACTCAAGCAATCTGCCCAGGCGGCATCATGATAATACAACTATTTTTATCAAAAACTATTCATAAACTTGACTAAAAAAATACAGGTTGGCCATAAAATGAAAGATGCATTAGTTATTAATGCAACCGCTAAGTTAGATTTTTAAAATTAACGTTACTAGACATACAGTGTGCGTTACAGACAGACTAGTGCCGCAATAACGGCGTCACTATTTGCCATTATTGAGTTTACATTTTTCCACATAAAAATGGAATAACATCATAAATAGCTCTTACTTTTCGACGAGCTTCCATCGGAATCTTGGCCAAGTGGTACTTTTGTCCAAAAGAATCGTTGCTTGGTTGTAAAACGTTGCATTCAACTTTTGATATAGCAGCTAACTATAGCTAACAATTGCTAACATTAGCTAACGTGTCCAAATCCTCAATACGCAATACTGAGGAAATTCCGAAAAATAGCAATATACTCGCATAATCTGATATAACTCGGTTTCAAATAGCTTCGTTATGATGTTTCTAACACCTATATCAAATTAAATTACAGACTGATATATCTAAAGTTCATTAGTGAGCGTTCGAAAATGGCATCCCCAGGTCTCTCTCTGCGTAAAGTTCAACGTTGAAAAGAAGGCGTACCTCACTCCTTGATCTTTTATAACCTCTGAGAGTTACGTAGGAAGCCCATTCCACTTCTCATTGGTTACTGACATCCAGGGGAAGGCGGGTGCAGTTCGTGTCGTTCCATAGGATATACACACCCCTTTAAACTGAACTGAGATCAGAGCTTCGCTCTCAGACCTTCGCAAAACCTGTCATGGATTTCGCTGTAGAAAGAGTTCTGTTCCACTCAGAGACATAATTCAAACGGCTATAGAAACTAGATAGTGTTTTCTATCCAATAATAACAATAATATGCATATTGTACGATCAAGAATTGAGTAGGAAGCCGTTTCATCTGTAGAGACAATTATGCTAATTTGAAACAGCACCCCCTATAGTCGCAAGAATTAACTAGTCTCTCAAAGCACTTCATGATGACGGAAGTGAGTGCTACGGGGCGGTAGTCGTTTAGCTCAGTTACCTTAGCTTTCTTGGGAACAGGAACAATGGTTGCCCTCTTGAAGCATGTGGGAACAGCAGACTGGGATAAGGATTGATTGAATATGTCCGTAAACACACCAGCCAGCTGGTCTGCGCATGCTCTGAGGACGCGGCTGGGAATGCCGTCTGGGCCTGCAGCCTTGCGAGGGTTAACACGTTTAAATGTTTTACTCACCTCGGCTGCAGTGAAGGAGAGCCCGCAGGTTTTGGTAGCGGGCCGTGTCAGTGGCATTGTATTGTCCTCAAAGCGAGCAAAAAAGTTGTTAAGCCTGTCTGGGAGCAAGACATCCTGGTCCGCGACGGGGCTGGTTTTCTTTTTGTAATCCGTGATCGACTGTAGACCCTGCCACATACCTCTTGTGTCTGAGCTGTTGAGTTGCGACTCTAGTTTGTCTCTGTACTGGGACTTAGCTAGTTTGATTGCCTTGCGGAGAGAATAGCTACACTGTTTGTATTCGGTCATGTTTCCGGTCACCTTGCCCTGGTTAAAAGCAGTGGTTTGCGCTTTCAGTTTCATGCGAATGCTGCCGTCAATCCACGGTTTCTGGTTTGGGAATGTTTTAATCGTTGCTGTGGGTACGACATCGTCAATGCACTTTCTAATGAACTCGCTCACCGATTCAGCATATTCGTCACTGTTGTTGTTGGACGCAATGCGGAACATATTCCAATCCGCGTGATCGAAGCAGTCTTGGAGCGTGGAATCAGATTGGTCGGACCAACGTTGAACAGACCTGAGCGCGGGAGCTTGTTGTTTTAGTTTCTGTTTGTAGGCTGGAAGCAACAAAATGGAGTCGTGGTCAGCTTTTCCAAAAGGAGAGTGGGGGAGGGCCTTATATGCGCCGCGGAAATTAGTATAACAATGATCCAAGGTTTTACCAGCCCTGGTAGCACAATCGATATGCTGATAGAATTTAGGGAGTTTTGTTTTCAGATTGGCTTTGTTAAAATCCCCAGCTACGATGAATGCAGCCTCAGGGTGTGTGGTTTCCAGTTTACAAAGAGTCAGATAAAGTTCTTTCAGGGCCATCGATGTGTCTGCTTGGGGGGGAATATATACGGCTGTGATTATAATCGAAGAGAATTCCCTTGGTAGATAATGCGGCCGACATTTGATTGTGAGGAGTTCTAGATCAGGTGAACAGAATGACTTGAGTTCCTTTATGTTGTTATGATCACACCACGTCTCGTTAATCATAAGGCAGAAGAGCCCCTTCTTACCCTTCTGGTAAGAAGGGGCTCTTCTTACCAGAAAGATGTATGTTTCTGTCGGCGCGAAGCGTGAAGAAACCAGCTGGCTGCACCGACTCCGTTAGCGTCTCTTGAGTTAGCCATGTTTCCATGAAGCAAAGAATGTTGCAGTCTCTGATATCTCTCTGGAATGTTACCCTTGCTCGGATTTCATCAACCTTATTGTCAAGAGACTGGACATTGGCGGGTAGTATGCTAGGGAGTGGAGCGCGATGTGCCCGTCTCCGAAGCCTGACCAGGAGACCGCTACGTTTGTCCCTTTTACGGCGTCGCATAGGGTCGCCGGCTGGGATCAGATCCATTGTATTGGGTGGAAGGCAAAACACTGGATCCGTTTCGGGAAAGTCATATTCCTGGTTGGAACGATGGTGAGTTGATGTTGCTCTTATATTCAGTAGTTTCTCCGACTGTATGTAATGAAACCTAAGATTACCTGGGGTACCAATGTAAGGAATAACACATAAAAAAACAAAATAATGCATATTTTCCAAGGAACGCGAAGCGAGGCGGCCATCTTGGTCGGCGCCGGAAGTAAAAATCCCTAATTTTTACAGTAAAAATCCCTGAGTAGCCTGGATAAAAGGTGCCCATTTCAAACGGCCTCGTACTCAATTCTTGCTCGTACAATATGCATATTATTATTACTATTGGATAGAAAACACTCTCTAGTTTCTAAAACCGTTTGAATTATATCTGTGAGTAAAACAGAACTCATTTTGCAGCAAACTTCCTGACAGGAAGTGGAAAATCTGAAATCGATGCTCTGTTCTAGGGCCTGCCTATAAATGTGCTTGATATTTATTAGTATACATGCACTTCATACGCCTTCCACTAGATGTCAACAGGCAGGTAGAGAAGAAATGGAGTGTATGACATGATCTGAGGTCGAATAAAAGCTCTAGGCATGACGTGACCCCAATTTCCTGTTTTCTGGAACGCGCAAGAAGTGACCTGGTATTGCCTTCTGTAAAGCTGTCGTTATAGACGACTAATATCTCCGGCTTTGATTTTATTTGAGACATGTGACAATATCATCGTAAAGTATGTTTTTTCAGTATAGTTTTATTCGATTATTTAAAAAAATTTGGGACGTTAGGCGTGTTGCGTTGTGTGCCTTTGTTCAGGAAGGAGAGCTTCGTGCCACTTTGCTATCTTTCCGTGCTAATTGACTGGAGAAGAGGACATTCTAAATCCAAACAACGATTGTTCTGGACAAAGGACCCCCTGTACAACATTCTGATGGAAGATCGTCAAAAGTAGGACCCATTTTATGATGTTATTTCATATATCTGTCGAACATGTTGTACTAGAAGTTCTCTCACGTCTCTCACGTACTAGAAGTTCTCTCACGTCACCCCGCTCCTCCGCTATCTCCACTGGCTTCCAGTTGAAGCTCGCATCCGCTACAAGACCATGGTGCTTGCCTAAGGAGCTGTGAGAGGAAAGGCACCTCCGTACCTTCAGGCTCTGATCAGGCCCTACACCCAAACAAGGGCACTGCGTTCATCCACCTCTGGCCTGCTCGCCTCCCTACCACTGAGGAAGTACAGTTCCCGCTCAGCCCAGTCAAAACTGTTCGCTGCTCTGGCACCCCAATGGTGGAACAAACTCCCTCACGACGCCAGGACAGCGGAGTCAATCACCACCTTCCGGAGACACCTGAAACCCCACCTCTTTAAGGAATTCCTAGGATAGGATAAAGTAATCCTTCTGACCCCCCCCCCCCCCCCCCCTTAAAAGATTTAGATGCACTATTGTAAAGTGGCTGTTCCACTGGATATCTTAAGGTGAATGCACCAATTTGTGAGTCGCTCTGGATAAGAGCGTCTGCTAAATGACTTAAATGTAAATGTAAATGTAAATATATTGTGCTAGTCGTTTGCGCCCAGATTTTGGGTACTCTCTCGCTATAACTAAGCTGGATGTCGTAATGAAGTTATTTTTAGAATTCCTACACGGCGATTGCATTAAGAACTAGTGTAGCTAGTATACAACATGTATTTTTTAGTAACGTTTATGTATAGTTATTTGGTCAGAATAGTTGAGTGTCATAAAAATATCCGCACATTCTGGGAAAAAGCTGCTACGTTAGCACAATGTATAACCACTGATTTCAGCTCTAAATATGCACATTTTCGAACAAGTGTATGTATAACCTGGCGTTATAGGACTGTCATCTGATGAAGCTTATCAAGGTTAGTCAAAAATAATATATATTTTGCTGGTTTATTCGCTATCGCTAACGTGCCTATTGCTATCGCTAACGTGCCTTGATGAATGAATGCGGTAGTGTGGTAGGCTATTGTAGTAAGCTAATGTAATGCTATATTGTGTTTTCGCTGTAAAACACTTAAAAAATTGGAAATATTGGCTGGATTCACAAGATGTTTGTCTTTAATTTGCTATACACCATCGATTTTTCAGAAATGTTTTATGATGAGTATTTAGGTATTTGACGTTGGTGTCTGTAATTATTCTGGCTGCTTCGGTCCTATTTGTGACAGTAGCTGTGATGGTAGCTGCAATGTAAAACTGATTTATACCTCACATATGCAAATTTTTCGAGCAAAACATAGATTTATTGTATAACATGTTATAAGACTGTCATCTGATGAAGTTGTTTCTTGGTTAGTTTGGTTGGTTCTTGGTTAGTTAGGTTGGTTTTGTGCATGCTACCTGTGCTGTGAAAAATGTCTGTCCTTTTTTGTATTTGGTGGTGAGCTAACACAAATATACGTGGTGTTTTCGCTGTAAAACATTTTAAAAATCGGACATGTTTGCTGGATTCACAAGATGTTTATCTTTCATATGCTGCATTGGACTTGTTAATGTGTGAAAGTTAAATATTCCGAAAAAATATATTTTGAATTTCGCGCCCTGCACTTGAAGTGGCTGTTGTCATATTGTGCCCGGCTTCGGGCTGCAGCCATAAGAAGTTAACAGCCCGGGAGTCAAAATCACCTCCAGCCCATTACAGTCTCCCTCTTTTCTCTCTCTCTCTCCTTCACCCCTCTCCTTCTCACATGTTCTCTCCCTCTTTTCTCTCTCTCTCCTTCACCCTTCTCCTTCTCACATGTTCTCTCCCTCTTTTCTCTCTCTCTCCTTCACCCCTCTCCCTCTCACATGTTCTCTCCCTCTTTTCTCTCTCTCTCCTTCACCCCTCTCCTTCTCACATGTTCTCTCCCTCTTTTCTCTCTCTCTCCTTCACCCCTCTCCTTCTCACATGTTCTCTCCCTCTTTTCTCTCTCTCTCCTTCCCCCCTCTCCTTCTCACATGTTATCTCCCTCTTTTCTCTCTCTCTCCTTCACCCCTCTCCTTCTCACATGTTCTCTCCCTCTTTTCTCTCTCTCTCCTTCACCCCTCTCCCTCTCACATGTTCTCTCCCTCTTTTCTCTCTCTCTCCTTCACCCCTCTCCCTCTCACATGTTCTCTCCCTCTCGTGCATTTTGAAGGCAGGGAAGAGCTGGGAGGGTATTTATGGTAAAATGAAATCATTTTAGCAGTAAAGCCACCCACTGCCAGAGTGTCTCAGAAAGCTGTGCCAGGGAGCTAATTCAGTCTTTAAAGCAATTTGTGTGTGTGTGTGTGTGTGTGTGTGTGTGTGTGTGTGTGTGTGTGTGTGTGTGTGTGTGTGTGTGTGTGTGTGTGTGTGTGTGTGTGTGTGTGTGTGTGTGTGTGTGTGTGTGTGTGTGTGTGTGTGTATATATATATATGCATGTTTGTGTGTGGCACAGAACCTGGTAATAATGAAACAGGATTAAGTGCAGGAACTGGCTAAGGATGGCTGAGGCTGAAACTAGAGCTTGTTTATGAGAGCAACATGACTCATTTGAGCGAGAAACTAATTCCCTACGTGCATCTTTTGTTTGTTTATGCTCGTGTGTGTGTGAAATCAAATCAAATCCAATTGTATTTGTTACATGCGCCGAATACAACAGGTATAGACCTTACAGTGAAATACTTAACTCTTTGCCAACTATGCTGTGCTAAACTAGAAACATGTAAAACACATGACAAATAAAAACACACAAGAATGAAGCTATAGACATCTAGAAGAACTACCTAAACCATATCTGTATCAGGGATACATGGTACTTTACGTAGCAGGGACAATGCACAGCAATGAGATTTGTTTTTAATGCACCAGGTGAAGCTGATTTCCATCTGTAGTCCCTAAAACATCAAGATACAGGTGAACATCTAGACAGATAAACATGGAAACATTACACACAAAACAGAACAGCCTCAACACATCAGAGAGACATCAGGAGGAATCTGGACAGAGAGACATCTGGACAAAGACACATCTGGACAGAGAGACATCAGGACAGAGAGACATCTGGACAGAGAGACATCAGGACAGAGAGACATCTGGACAAAGACACATCTGGACAGAGAGACATCAGGACAGAGAGACATCTGGACAGAGAGACATCAGGACAAAGAGACATCAGGACAAAGACACATCTGGACAGAGAGACATCTGGACAGAGAGACATCAGGAAAAAGAGACATCAGGACAGAGAGACATCTGGATAGAGAGACATCTGGACAGAGAGACATCTGGACAGAGAAACATCAGGACAAAGACACATCAGGACAGAGAGACATCAGGACAAAGACACATCTGGACAGAGAGACATCTGGACAGAGAGACATCAGGACAAAGACACATCTGGACAGAGAGACATCAGGACAAAGAGACATCAGGACAAAGAAACATTTGGACAGAGAGACATCTGGACAGAGAGACATCTGGACAGAGATACATCTGGACATAGAGACATCTGGACAAAGACACATCTGGACAGAGAGACATCAGGACAGAGAGACATCTGGACAGAGAGACATCAGGACAAAGAGACATCAGGACAAAGACACATCTGGACAGAGAGACATCTGGACAGAGAGACATCAGGAAAAAGAGACATAAGGACAGAAAGACATCTGGACAGAGAGACATCAGGACAGAGAGACATCAGGAAAAAGAGACATCAGGACAGAGAGACATCTGGACAGAGAGACATCAGGACATAGAGACATCAGGACAGAGAGCCATCAGGACACATCAGGACATAGCGAAATTTGGAAACAGAAACATCAGGATAGAGAGACATCAGGACATTGAGACATCAGGACAGAGAGACATCAGGACATGGATACATCAGTATAGAGATACATCAGGATACAGATACATCAGGATAGAGAGACATCAGGACAGAGAGACAGCAGGAGACATCAGGGAAGGGAGACATCAAGAGAGAGAGACATCAGGAGAAATCAGGATAGAGAGACATCAGGAAACATCAGGGAAGGGAGACATCAGGAGACATCAGGATAGAGAGACATCAATATAGAGACACTGGGGAGATGTTTAAGGTATCAGCGACACTGGGGAGTTGTTTAACCTCTACTTCCTCACAAACCCGGGTCCGGGAGCACCCCCATCAGTAAAAAAAGCTGACTAGCATAGGCTAGCATAGCGTCACAAGTAAATAGTAGCATCTAAATATCATTAAATCACAAGTCCAAGACACCAGATGAAAGACACGCATCTTGTGAATACAGCCATCATTTCTGATTTTTAAAATGTTTTACAGGGAAGACACAATATGTAAATCTATTAGCTAACCACGTTAGCAAAAGACACCACTTTTTTTACTCCACCCTTTTCTTACTGCATCAGTAGCTATCACAAATTCAACCAAATAAAGATATAAATAGCCACTAACCAAGAAAAACTTTCATCAGATGACAGTCTGATAACATATGCTATACAATAAATATGTTTTGTTAGAAAAATGTGCATATTTCATAAATCATAGTATACCATTGCAGCCACCATCACAACTCTCACCAAAGCAACTAGAATAACTACAGAGACCATCGTGTATTAGCTAATTACTCATCATAAAACATTTCTTAAAAATACACAGCGTACAGCAAATGAAAGACACAGATCTTGTGAATCCAGCCAATATTTCAGATTTTCTAAGTGTTTTACAGCGAAAACACAATATGGCGTTATATTAGCTTACCACAATAGCAAACATCACAACAGCATTGATTCAAGCCAAAAATAGCGATAACGTATAAACCACCAAAATATATTAATTTTTTCACTAACATTCTCAGAATTCTTCAGATGACAGTCCTATAACATCATATTACACAATGCATATAGAGTTTGTTCGAAAATGTGCATATTTAGCGCCACAAATCGTGGTTATACAATGAGAAAAGTAGCAAAGCTGCCCAGAAAATGTCAGGAGAAATCTTTGGAGAGGCACATATTCTAATCAGTAACTATTCCAAAACTTGACTAAAAAATACAGGTTGGACTGCAATTGAAAGACAAATTAGTTCTTAATGCAATCGCTGGGTTACATTTTTAAAATTAACGTTACTTCAAAATACAGCGTGCGATAAAGCGAGGCTGCACTGCAATTAATGGCGGCTTATGCATTTGACATTTTTCAACAGAACAACGAATTATCAGCATAAATAGTTCTTACTTTTTGATGAACTCTCATCAGAATCTTGGGAAAGGTGTCCTTTGTCCAAAAGAATCGTTGCTAGGTGTCACGACTTCTGCCGAAGTCGTTGCCTCTCCTTGTCCGGGCGGTGTTCGGTGGTCGACGTCACCGGCCTTCTAGCCATCATCGATCCATTTTTCATTTTCCATTGGTTTTGTCTTGTCTTCCCACACACCTGTTGTCAATCCCATTCATTACCTGTTGTGTATTTAACCCTCTGTTTCCCCTCATGTGTTTGTCAGAGATTGTTTTTATGTCAAGTGTTGATTCTTGCTGTATAGGTGCGCGACGGGTCCTCGTACCCATGTTTATTTGATGTATGTATATTCTCGTGTTTGGAGCATGTCATGTGGACATTTATTAAAAGTCTCAATTTACACTTCGTTTAACTCTCCTGCGCCTGACTTCCCTGCCACCTATACACACGACGTTGCCCAAATCTCTGACCCTAAAAATGAAGTCAGCAGGAGGAGGCATTTCGCTAATGGAGGTAGAGGAACGCGTCATGGAACAAGCGGAGGAGATTGACAGTCTGAGCGCTGCCATGGATCGCATTGTCCAGAATATGGACCGCTGGGAGAGACAGGGAGCTTTTCCAGCACCTCCACCACCACCACCTGGAATTCCTTTGAACGCTTTTCCTCCTCCTGAACAGAACAGGATCCATTTTCCCTACCCACGGGATACAATGGAGATACTGCCAGCTGCCAGGGTTTTCTCCTAAAACTGAACTTGTATCTGGCCACGGTCTCTCCAGTACCATCAGACCGTGAGAAAAGTTCCTCCCTCGTCTCATGCCTCACCGGGAAAGCCCTGGAGTGGGCCAACGCTGTGTGTGGAGAGGATACGGCGTTGGACCATTTTGAGGAGTTCATCTGCCATTTCCGGAAGGTATTCGACCACCCATCCGAAGGCAGAGCAGCGGGTGAGCTCCTCTATCATCTGAGGCAGAGACGAGGAGTGCTCAGGAGTTCGCTTTAGAGTTTAGGACTTTGGCTGCCGGCGCTGGATGGAGCGACAGGGCCCTGATCGACCACTACCGTTGTAGTCTACGCGAGGACGTCCGTCGGGAGCTGGCCTGTAGAGACACCACCCTCAACTTCGACCAGCTGGTGGATATGTCCATCAGGCTGGACAACATGCTGGCTACTCGGGGACGTCTAGATCGGGGTCTGGTTGTTCCATCCTCCCGCACTCTCTCTCCCGAACCTATGGAATTGGGAGGGATGGTGCGCAGGGAGACCGGAGGTGGTACCCGCTCGAGCACCATCTATGATCGCAGAGATCACACTGCTGATTGGTGCCGGGTTGGTTCCTCTGGGAATAGAGAAGGCAGGCAGGGCACTCTGGCATCACCCCAGGTGAGTAGGCACCATACTCATCCAGAGCCCTCTGCTGCACTTATGTTTGTCTCTGTCACTTTTCCGGATTTTTCCCTGCATTCCCAGTATAAGGCGCTAGTAGATTCAGGCGCGGCTGGGAATTTCATTAATAAAAATTTTGCTCATAGTTTAGGGATTCCTATTGTTTCTGTGGATATGCCTTTCCCTATTCATGCCTTAGATAGTCGACCAATAGGTTCAGGGTTTATCAGGGAGGTCACCGCACCTTTGTCTATGATAACGCAGGAGGGTCACAAGGAGAAGATTAGTCTTTTCCTTATTGATTCCCCTGCGTATTCTGTGGTGCTAGGCATACCCTGGTTAACTTATCATAACACTACTGTTTCTTGGCCACAGAGGGCTCTCACGGGGTGGTCGCGAGAGTGCTCAGGTAGGTGTGTAGGGGTTTCCGTTGGTGCTACTACGGTGGAAAGTCCAGACCAGGTCTCCACCGTGCGCATTCCCCCAGAATATGCCGATTTGGCACTCGCCTTCTGTAAAAAGAAGGCGACTCAATTACCACCCCATCGACAGCGGGATTGTGCGATAGATCTCCTGGTAGACGCTGCATATCCCAGGAGTCACGTGTATCCCCTGTCGCAAGCGGAGACAGTGGCTATGGATACATATATCTCTGAATCCCTGCGTCAGGGGTTCATTCAGCCATCCATTTCACCCGCCTCTTCGAGTTTCTTTTTTGTGAAGAAGAAGGATGGCGGTTTACGCCCGTGCATTGATTATCGAGGTCTCAATAAAATCACGGTAAAATATAGTTACCCGCTACCTTTGATCAATACAGTAATGGAGTCAATGCGCGGGGCCCGCTTCTTCACAAAATTGGATCTCAGGAGTGCGTACAATCTGGTGCGTATTAGGAGGGGTGATGAGTGGAAGACGGCATTTAGCACCACCTCAGGTCATTATGAGTACCTGGTCATGCCATATGGGTTGATGAATGCTCCATCAGTCTTCCAATCATTTGTAGATGAGATCTTCAGGGACCTGCACGGGCAGGGTGTAGTGGTGTATATCGATGACATTTTGATATACTCCGCTACACGCGCCGAGCATGTGTCCCTGGTGCGCAGGGTGCTTGGTCGCCTGTTGGAGCATGATCTATATGTCAAGGCTGAGAAATGCTTGTTCTTCCAACAATCCATCTCCTTCCTAGGGCATCAGATTTCCACTTCAGGAGTGGAAATGGAGAGCGACCGCATTACAGCCGTGCGTAATTGGCCGACTCCAATCACGGTAAAGGAGGTGCAGCGTTTTTTAGGGTTTGCCAATTACTACCGGAGATTTATCCGGGGTTTTGGTCAGGTTGCAGCTCCCATTACCTCACTGCTAAAGGGGGGACCGGTGCGCTTACAGTGGTCGGCCGAGGCGAATAGGGCTTTTGGACAACTGAAGGCTCTGTTTACCTCGGCGCCTGTGTTGGCTCATCCGGATCCCTCTTTGCCATTCATAGTAGAGGTGGACGCATCCGAAGCTGGGATAGGAGCAGTGCTCTCTCAGCGTTCGGGTGTGCCACTGAAGCTCCGCCCCTGTGCTTTCTTTTCGAAGAAGCTCAGCCCGGCGGAGCGAAACTATGATGTGGGGGACCGAGAGCTGTTAGCTGTCGTAAAAGCCTTGAAGGTGTTGAGGCATTGGCTTGAGGGGGATAATCACCCTTTTCTCATCTGGACTGACCACCGCAATCTGGAGTACATCCGGCAGGCGAAGAGACTAAATCCTCGCCAGGCAAGGTGGGCCATGTTTTTCACACGTTTTGTGTTTACGCTTACTTACAGACCAGGCTCCCAAAACGTCAAGGCAGACGCATTGTCTCGGCTGTATGACAAAGAGGAGCGGCCCATGGATCCCACTCCCATACTCCCAGAGTCGTGTTTTGTGGCGCCAGTAGTGTGGGAGCTGGACTCGGACATTGAGCAGGCGTCACGTGCAGAGCCCTCTCCTCCTGAGTGTCCAGCTGGTCGTCTGTACGTTCCGTCTGCTGTCCGCGACCGATTGATTTATTGGGCTCACACATCACCCTCCTCTGGTCATCCTGGGATAGGTCGGACGATGCGCTGTCTTGATGGGAGGTACTGGTGGCCCACTTTAACTAAGGACGTGAGGATTTATGTTTCCTCCTGTTCGGTGTGCGCCCAGTGCAAGGCTCCTAGACACCTGCCTAGTGGTAAGCTTCTACCTTTACCCGTTCCTCAACGGCCGTGGTCGCACCTGTCAGTGGATTTTTTGACTGATCTTCCACCTTCACAGGGTTACACCAAGATCCTGGTCGTTGTGGATCGGTTCTCTAAGTCCTGTTGTCTTCTCCCTTTGCCCGGTCTCCCTACGGCCTTACAAACTGCAGAGGCCCTGTTTACACATGTTTTCCGGCACTATGGGGTGCCTGAGGATATAGTGTCTGATCGGGGTCCCCAGTTCACGTCAAGGGTCTGGAAGGCGTTCATGGAACGTCTGGGGATCTCGGTTAGTCTTACCTCAGGTTTTCACCCCGAGAGTAATGGGCAGGTGGAGAGAGTTAACCAGGATGTGGGCAGGTTTCTGCGGTCCTATTGCCAGGACCGGCCGGGGGAGTGGGCGAAGTTCGTGCCCTGGGCAGAGATGGCCCAGAACTCGCTACGTCACTCCTCCACTAACCTTACTCCTTTTCAATGTGTATTAGAGTATCAGCCGGTTCTGGCTCCTTGGCATCAGAGTCAGACCGAAGCTCCTGCGGTGGACAATTAAGGCGCCAGAAAATTGGCGCAGACCGTCGCCGCAGTGAGGCCCCGGTGTTCGTACCAGGGGACAGGGTCTGGCTCTCGACCCGAAACCTGCCCCTCCGCCTGCTCTGCCGGAAGCTGTGTCCACGGTTTGTGGGGCCGTTTAAAGTCCTGAGGAGAGTGAACGAGGTATGTTATAGGTTACAACTGCCCACTAATTACCGTATTAACCCCTCGTTCCATGTGTCTCTCCTCAGGCCGGTGGTGGCTGGCCCGCTCCAGGAGGCTGAAGTGCGTGAAGTTCCTCCGCCTCCTCTAGACATCGAGGGGGTCCCGGCGTACTCTGTTCGATCCATTTTGGATTCGGGCGAGGGGCCTTCAGTACCTCGTGGACTGGGAGGGGTACGGGCCCGAGGAGAGATGCTGGGTTCCGGTGGAGGACGTTTTAGATCCTTCCATGTTAAAAGAATTCCACCGCCTCCATCCGGATCGCCCTGCACCTCGCCCTCCGGGTCGTCCCCGAGGCCGGTGTCGACGCGCTGCTGGAGCCGCGCGTCAGGGGGGAGGTAATGTCACGACTTCTGCCGAAGTCGTTGCCTCTCCTTGTCCGGGCGGTGTTCGGCGGTCGACGTCACCGGCCTTCTAGCCATCATCGATCCATTTTTCATTTTCCATTGGTTTTGTCTTGTCTTCCCACACACCTGTTGTCAATCCCATTCATTACCTGTTGTGTATTTAACCCTCTGTTTCCCCTCATGTGTTTGTCAGAGATTGTTTTTATGTCAAGCGTTGATTCTTGCTGTATAGGTGCGTGACGGGTCCTCGTACCCATGTTTATTTGATGTATGTATATTCTCGTGTTTGGAGCATGTCATGTGGACATTTATTAAAAGTCTCCATTTACACTTCGTTTAACTCTCCTGCGCCTGACTTCCCTGCCACCTATACACACGACGTTGACACTAGGTTGTATAACGTCCTCTTCAACGTTGCAATTAGCAGTAAACATTAGCATGAGAGAGAGAGATACCCAACCCCCTAGAATGCCAGGAAATGAAATACCCGAAAATCGCAATATACTGACATAAACTGATATAATTCGGTTCAAAATAACAAGATTATGATGTCTTTAAAGCCTATATTGAATAAAAACACGGAAAACCGGAAATTTCTAAGATCTATAGCTCATGGTTCTAGTACAATATGCCAAGAACAGACACGTCTTTGCCAAGTGATTTATAACCTTTGAGATCTACGTAGAGACTCCATTTCAAGTCTCCCTATTCGCTAACATCCAGGGGAAGGCGTATGCAGTGCATCTCAACCAATAGAAGACAGGCAGATTTATACACAGGTCTCAGAACAGCCAGCAAAATTCTGCATTCTCACATCCACATAGGAAAATTGCTCTGTCCAGTTCTGTTTCACTCACAGATATAATTCAAACGTTTTTAGAAACTAGAGAGTGTTTTCTATCCAATAGTAATAATAATATGCATATTGTACGAGCAAGAATTGAGTACGAGGCAGTTTAATTTGGGAACGTCATTATTACAAAGTGCTAACAGCTCCCCCTATTGACAAGAAGTTTTAAGGTATCAGAGACACTGGGGAGATGTTTAAGGTATAGAGACACTGGGGAGATGTTTAAGGTGTAGAGACACTGGGGAGTTGTTTAAATGAGGCCTCACCTCCTGGTTACACTAGTGACCATATCCCCCGTGCATCCCGCAAAGGCGGAGGTGTTGCTAACATTCACGATAGCAAATTTCAATTTACAAAAAAGAAAATGACGTTTTCGCCTTTTGAGCTTCTAGTCATGAAATCTATGCAGCCTACTCAATCACTTTTTATAGCTACTGTTTACAGGCCTCCTGGGCCATATACAGCGTTCCTCTCTGAGTTCCCTGAATTCCTATCGTACCTTGTAGTCATAGCAGATAATATTCACATTTTTGGTGATTTTAATATTCATATGGAAAAGTCCACAGACCCACTCCAAAAGGCTTTCGCAGCCATCATCGACTCAGTAGGTTTTGTCCAACATGTCTCTGGACCTACTCACTGCCACAGTCATACTCTGGACCTAGTTTTGTCCCCTGGAATAAATGTTGTAGATCTTAATGTTTTTCCTCATAATCCTGGACTATCGGACCACCATTTTATTACGTTTGAAATTGCAACAAATAATCTGCTCAGACTCCAACCAAGGAGCATCAAAAGTCGTGCTATAAATTCTCAGACAACACAAAAATTCCTTGATGCCCTTCCAGACTCCTTCTGCCTACCCAAGGACGTCAGAGGACAAAAATCAGTTAACCACCTAACTGAGGAACTCAATTTAACCTTGAGCAATACCCTAGATGCAGTTGCACCCCTAAAAACTAAAGACATTTGTCATAAGAAACTAGCTCCCTGGTATACAGAAAATACCCGAGCTCTGAAGCAAGCTTCCAGAAAATTGGAACGGAAATGGCGCCACACCAAACTGGAAGTCTTCCGACTAGCTTGGAAAGACAGTACCGTGCAGTAGCGAAGTGCTCTCACTGCTGCTCGATCATCCTACTTTTCCAACTTAATTGAGGAAAATAAGAACAATCCAACATTTATTTTTGATACTGTTGCAAAGCTAACTAAAAAGCAGCATTCCCCAAGAGAGGATGGCTTTCACTTCAGCAGTAACAAATTCATGAACTTCTTTGAGGAAAAGATCGTGATCATTAGTTTACAATTGGCTCATTCATCCCCCTCCTCTCCCCTGTAACTATTCCCCAGGTCGTTGCTGCAAATGAGAACGTGTTCTCAGTCAACTTACCTGGTAAAATAACGGTAAAATAAAAAAATAAATAATAATAATTAGAAAGCAAATTACGGACTCCTCTTTAAATCTGCGTATTCCTCCAGGCCTTAGCTGTCCTGGATCTGCACAGCTCTGCCAGGGCCTGGGATCGGGAGAGACACTTAAGTGTTTTAGTATTTTATCTCTTGACACAATGATGAAAATAATCATGGCCTCTAAACCTTCAAGCTGCAAAATGGATCCTATTCCTACTAAACTACTGAAAGAGCTGCTTCCTGTGCTTGGCCCTCCTATGTTGAACATAATAAACGGCTCACTATCCACCGGATGTGTACCAAACTCACTAAAAGTGGCAGTAATAAAGCCTCTCTTGAAAAAGCCAAACCTTGACCCGGAAAATATAAAAAACTATCGGCCTATGTCGAATCTTCCATTCCTCTCAAAAAATTTTGAAAAAGCTGTTGAGCAGCAACTCACTGCCTTCCTGAAGACAAACAATGTATACGAAATGCTTCAGTCTGGTTTTAGACCCCATCATAGCACTGAGACTGCACTTGTGAAGGTGGTAAATGACCTTTTAATGGCGTCAGACCGAGGCTCTGCATCTGTCCTCGTGCTACTAGACCTTAGTGCTGCCTTTGACACCATCGATCACCACATTCTTTTGACTGGACACCCAAATTGGTCTACACGGACAAGTTCTGGCCTGGTTTAGAGCTTATCTGTCGGAAAGATATCAGTTTGTCTCTGTGAATGGTTTGTCCTCTGACAAATCAACTGTACATTTCGGTGTTCCTCAAGGTTCCGTTTTAGGACCACTATTGTTTTCACTATATATTTTACCTCTTGTGGATGTTATTCGAAAACATAATGTTAACTTTCACTGCTATGCGGATGACACACAGCTTTACATTTCAATGAAACATGGTGAAGCCCCAAAATTGCCCTCGCTAGAAGCCTGTGTTTCAGACATAAGGAAGTGGATGGCTGAAAACGTTCTACTTTTAAACTAGGACAAAACAGAGATGCTTGTTCTAGGTCCCAAGAAACAAAGAGATCTTCTGTTAAATCTGACAAATAATCTTGATGGTTGTAAAGTCGTCTCAAATAAAACTGTGAAGGACCTCGGCGTTACTCTTGACCCTGATCTCTCTTTTGACGAACATATCAAGACTGTTTCAAGGACAGCTTTTTTCCATCTACGTAACATTGCAAAAATCTGAAATTTTCTGTCCAAAAATGATGCAGAAAAATTAATCCATGCATTTGTTACTTCTAGGCTAGACTACTGCAATGCTCTACTTTCCGGCTACCCGGATAAAGCACTAAATAAACTTCAGTTAGTGCTAAATACGGCTGCTAGAATCCTGACTAGAACCAAGAAATTTGATCATATTACTCCAGTGCTAGCTTCCCTACACTGGCTTCCTGTTAAGGCAAGGGCTGATTTCAAGGTTTTACTGTTAACCTATAAAGCGTTAAATGGGCTTGCTCCTTCCTATCTTTCCGAGTTGGTCCTGCCGTACATACCTACACGTACGCTACGGTCACAAGACGCAGGCCTCCTAATTGTCCCTAGAATTTCTAAGCAAACAGCTGGAGGCAGGGCTTTCTCCTATAGATCTCCATTTATATGGAATGGTCTGCCTACCCATGTGAGAGACGCAGACTCGGTCTCAACCTTTAAGTCTTTACTGAAGAATTATCTCTTCAGTAGGTCATATGATTGAGTGTAGTCTGGCCCAGGAGTGTGAAGGTGAACGGAAAGGCTCTGGAGCAACGAACTCCTTGCTGTCTCTGCCTGGCCTGTTCCCCTCCACTGGGATTCTCTAATTCTAACCCTGTTACAGGGGCTGTCACTGGCTTACTGGTGCTCTTTCATGCCATCCCTAGGAGGGGTGCGTCACTTAAGTGGGTTGAGTTACTGACGTGATCTTCCTGTCTGGGTTGGCGCCCCCCTTGGTTTGTGCTGTGGTGGAGATCTTTGTGGGCTATACTCGGCCTTGTCTCAGGATTGTAAATTTGTGGCTGAAGATATCCCTCTAGTGGTGCGGGGGATATGCATTGGCATAGTGGGTGTGGTTATATCCTTCTTGTTTGACCCTGTCCGGGGGTATCATCGGATGGGGCCACAGTGTCTCCTGACCCCTCCTGTCTCAGCCTCCAGTATTTATGCTGCAGTAGTTTGTGTCGGGGGGCTAGGGCCAGTTGGTTATATCTGGAGTACTTCTCCTGTCTTATCCAGTGTCCTGTGTAAATTTAAGTATGCTCTCTCTAATTCTCTCCTTCTCTCTTTCTTTCTCTCTCTCGGAGGAACTGAGCCCTAGGACCATACGTCAGGACTACCGGGCATGATGACTCCTTGCTGTCCCCAGTCCACCTGGCCTTTCTGCTGTCCCAGTTTCAACTGTTCTGCCTGCGGTTATGGAACGCCTACCTGTCCCAGACCTGCTGTTTTCAACTCTTAATTATCGGCTATAAAAAGCTAACTGACATTTTTTCCTGATTATTATTTGACCATGCTTGTCATTTATGAACATTTTGAACATCTTGGCCATGTTCTGTTATAATCTCCACCCGGCACAGCCAGAAGAGGACTGGCAACCCCTCTTAGCCTGGTTCCTCTCTAGGTTTCTTCCTAGGTGTTGGCCTTTCTAGGGAGTTTTTCCTAGCCACCGTGCTTCTACACCTGCATTGCTTGCTGTTTGGGGTTTTAGGCTGGGTTTCTGTACAGCACTTCGAGATATTAGCTGATGTACGAAGGGCTATATAAAATAAACTTGATTGATTGATTTAACCTGTCTAGGATCAGCGTGGCGCTAGCGGCACTCCCCCCCCCCCCCCACTGAAAAACCAGTGCCGCGAAATTCAAAAAAAATATTTTTTTAAAATATTTAACTTTCACACATTAAAGTCCAATACAGCTAATGAAAGACACAGATCTTATGAATCCAGTCAACATTTCCGATTTTTAAAATGTTTTACAGGGAAGACACAATATGTAAAGATGTACATCTATTACCTAAAAAACACATTAGCATATTCCACCATCTTTTATTTGTCCACCAACACCAGTAGCCATCACCAATTCGGCTAAACTAAGATATTTATAGCCCCTAACCAACAAAAAAACTCATTAGATGACAGTCTGATAACATATTTATGGTATGGGATAGGTTTTGTTAGAAAAAAGTGCATATTTCAGGTATATGGCATAGTTTACAATTGCACCCACCATCACAAATGGACTAGAATAATTACAATGAGCAACGTGTTTACCTAACTACTAATCATCAAACATTTCGTAAAAATACACAGCATACACGAATCGAAAGACACAGATCCTGTGAATACAGACAATATTTCAGATTTTCTAAGTGTCTTACAGCGAAAACACAATAAATCGTTATATTAGCTTAGCACATAGCAATTAGCAGCCCAGCATTGATTCTAGCCAAAGTGAGCGATAAAAGTCAACATCGCCAAAAGATATTAATTTTTTCACTAACCTTCTCAGAATTCTTCCGATGACACTCCTGTAACATCACATTACAACATGCATATACAGTTTGATCGAAAATGTTTATATTTAGCCACCAAAATCATGGTTAGACAATGTGAAATGTAGACAAGCTGGTAAAGAAAACGTCCTTGCGCCACTTAGACAGTGATCTACTCTTATACATAAATACTCATAAACGTGACTAAAAAATATAGGGTGGACAGGGATTGATAGACAATTTAATTCTTAATACAATTGCGTTATTACATTTTTTAATTTATCCTTACTTTTCAATACAGTTTGCGCCAAGCGAAGCTACGTCAAAAAACATGGCATCCTAAGCCACTAAAATGTTTCGACAGAAACACGATTTATCATAATAAAAATGTCCTACCTTGAGCTGTTCTTCCATCAGTATCTTGGGCAAAGGATCCTTTCTTGGGAGAAATCGTCTTTTGGTGGAAAGCTGTCCTCTTGCCATGTGGAAATGTCAACTACGTTCGGGATGAACTGAAAAGCGTGACCAACTTTTCACATCGTTGCAAAAATAAATGTCCCAAAATCGCACTAAACGGATATAAATTGCTATAAAACGCTTTAAATTAACTACTTTGTGATGTTTGTAACTCCTATAACGAGTGAAAAGATGACCGGAGAAATATAACAGGCTAAACTAACGCTTGGAACAGGAGAGGGTCGGTGTCTTCCACGCGCGTTACGCAGCAAGAAAAGACTTGCTAGCTAAAGGTTTTTTTCATTTGTAGGGCCTGTGAACGAGCAATCGAGCCCGTTGGAATCGTCATCACGTAAAGGCATCCAGGGGAAGACGTAAGAAGTGTCCGTATAGTCATAGCAACGACAGTGCCCGTTTAAATGACTTCAGAAAAGTGGCCAACGTTTCTCAAATCTGACTCCATGTCAGGGAAATTGCTGTAGAATGGGCTCTGTTCCACTTAGAGACAAAATTTCAACTCCTATAGAAACTATAGACTGTTTTCTATCCAATAATAATAATAATATGCATATTGTACGATCAAGGATTTTGTGGGAAGCCGTTTAAAAAATTAGCCACATTAGCATAAATAGTCTAAACAGCGCCCCCATCCCCAACAGGTTAAGGTATCAAAGACACTGGGGAGATGTTTCAGGTATAGAGACACTGGGGAGATGTACTTCTTATGGCTGCAAGCCCAAAGCCGGGCACAATATGACAACAGCCACTACAAGTGCAGGGCGCGAAATTCAAAATATTTTTTTTTTAAATATTTAACTTTCACACATTAACAAGTCCAATACAGCAAATGAAAGGTACACATCTTGTGAATCCAGCCAACATGTCAGATTTTTTTAACCTTTTACGGGGGCAGCCCGACACCGGTACACTTATGACAACATCCAGCTCAAAGTGCAGGGCGCGAAATTCAAAATCTATTTTTTTTTAATATTTAACTTTCACACATTAACAAGCCCAAGACACCAGATGAAAGGTGCACATCTTGTGAATCAAGCCAACATGTCCGATTTTTAAAATGTTTTACAGGGAAGACAAAATATGTAAATCTATTAGCTAACCACGTTAGCAAAAGACACAACTTTTCTAACTCCATCAGTTTCTTACTCCATCAGGTGCTATCACAAATTCGACCAAATAAAGATATAAATAGCCACTAACCAAGAAACAAATTCATCAGATGACAGTCTGATAACATATTTATTGTATAGCATATGTTTTGTTCGAAAAATTTGCATATTTCATGTATAAACCATAGTTTACATTTCAGGTACAAACCCGAAATTGCACCGAAAGCAGCCATAATATTTACAGACACCAACGTCAAATAGCTAATTACTCATCATAAAACATTTCTGAAAAATACATAGTCTGCAGCAATTGAAAGACAGGCATCTTGTGATTCCAAACAATATTTCCGATTTATTAAATGTTTTACAGCGAAAACAAAATGTATCGCTATATTAGCGTAGCTACAATAGACAGAAATAATTGGGCGCCCACGACCAGTTCACATGCACGACAGATATATGAAATAACATCATAAAATGGGTCTTACTTTTGCTGATCTTTCATCAGAATGTTGAAGAAGGTGTCCTCTGTCCAGATGAGTCGTTGTTTCGATTCAGAATGGCAAATTTCCCTCTTCAATTAGCATTGGCACTAGCCGAGTGGCATAAATTTCTCCAACGTAAACACAGTCAGAGGACGGAACACGGCAGAACTCCCGAATAAAGTTTCAATAATCTGATTAAACTATATTGAAAAAACATACATTACGATGATATGGTCACATGTATCAAAAAAAATTCGAGCCGGAGACGTTAGCCGTTCGTTACCAAGGCAAAACAGAAGTCAATCCCACTTCCTTCAGAGTACCGGAAGTGGACGGTCACGTCAAAGAAATAGGTTTTTTTCCACCACAGAGTAAGATGAGCACAAAAATGTCTTCTCTGACATCCTCTTTACACCAATAGGAAGGCGTATAGAGTGTCAGCAGACTCCTAAGTGTCAAGACCATGTATAGGCATCAAGTTGAAAAGAGCATCGATTTCTGACATTTCACTTCCTGGTCAGGAAAAGTGCTGCAGAAGGACTTCTGTTTCACTCAGAGAAATAATTCCAACTCTTTTAGAAACTAGAAAGTGTTTTCTATCCAAAAAGAATAATAATATTCATATTGTACGAGCAAGATTTGAGTAGGAGGCTGTTTGAAATGGGCACAGTATATTTATGTTAGCTCACCACCAAATACAAAAAAGGACAGACATTTTTTACAGCACAGGTAGCATGCACAAAGCCAACCTAACTAACCAAGAACCAACCAAACTAACCAACAAACAACTTCATCAGATGACAGTCTTATAACATGTTATTCAATAAATCTATGTTTTGTTCGAAAATGTGCATATTTCAGGTATAAATCATAGTTTACATTGCAGCTACAATCAGAAATTGCACCGAAAGCAGCCAGAATAATTACACACACCAACGTCAAATACCTAAATACTCATCATAAAACATTTCTGAAAAATACATAGTGTACAGCAAATGAAAGACAGGCATCTTGTGATTCCAGCCAATATTTCAGATTTCTTAAGTGTTTTACAGCGAAAACACAATATAGCGTTATATTAGCTTACCACAATAGCCAGAAACACAAGCCATTTCCCAGTAGCAAAAGTTAGCGATCGTAACAAACCAGCAAAAGATATATAATTTTTGACTAACCTTGATAAGCTTCATCAGACGACAGTCCTATAACATCAGGTTATACATACACTTATGTTTTGTTCGAAAATGTGCATATTTAGAGCTGAAATCAGTTGTTATACATTGTGCTAACGCAGCAGCTTTTTCCCACAACGTCCGGATATTTTTCTGACACTTTTTCTGACACACATATTCTGACCAAATAGCTATTCATAAACATAACTAAAAAATACATGTTGTATAGGAAATGATAGATACACTAGTTCTTTAATACAATCGCTTTGTTAGAATTCTAAAAATAACTTAATTACGACATCCAGCTTAGGTATAGCGAGAGAGTACCCAAAAGCTGGGCGCAAACAACTAGTACAACATGTTCGACAGATATATGAAATAGCATCATAAAATGGGTCCTACTTTTGCTGATCTTTCATCAGAATGTTGTACAAGGGGTCCTTTGTCCAGAACAATCGTTGTTTGGATTTAGAACGGCCTTTTCCCCTCTCGATTAGCAAGCACACTTGCCAAGTGGCGCGAATCTCTCCATGTCAACAAATGGAAGAGAACGGAACACGGCAAAACTCCCGAAAAAAATTCAATAATCTGATTAAACTATATTGAAAAAATATACTTTACGATGATATTGTCACATGTATCAAATAAAATCAAAGCCGGAGATATTAGTCGTCCATAACGACAGCTTATCAGAAGGCAAATCCAGGTCCCTTGACGCGCTCTCCAGAAAACAGGAAACTGGTGACACGTCATACAAAGAGCTATTATACGAGCCCAGATCAAGTTACAAACTCCATTTCTTCTCTCACTCCTTGTCGACATCTAGTGGAAGTGCATCTAAACGAATAAATATCATAAATATCAAGGACTTTAATAGGCAGCCCCTAGAAGAGATCATCGATTTCAGATTTTCCACTTCTTGTCAGGAAGTTTGCTGCAAAAGGAGTTCTGTTATACTCACAGATATAATTCAAACGGTTGTAGAAACTAGAGAGTGTTTTCTATCCAATAGTAATAATAATATGCATATTGTATGAGCAAGAATTGAGTACGAGGCCGTTTGAAATGGGCACCTTTTATCCGGCTACTCAATACTGCCCCTGCAGCCCAAACAGGTTAAGGTAAAGAGACACTGGGGAGATGTTTAAGGTATCAGAGGCAGAAGCTTTTTCAGAGGAAACCCTTTGAAGTAGCTCATTTGTATGTCAGAGAGGACAGCATTAGACCATGTCTCTCTCTCTGTGTGTGTTTGTGTTGGTTTGTTTATGTTTGCATTAGACAGCTTCTGATCTCAATAATCCTTACTCTGCTCTTTGACATGATTAACCTTTCTAGTTTCCGGCATTAAATATTGAAGAAAAACCTTTGATTCCCTCTCATGGTATACGATGTCCATGCAGCAAAAAACCTTTCCTTCATAATGACATCAGTTCAAACGTTGTGGTTTTAAGTGCTATATCATGTTTGTTTAACCTTTTTTTAAACTTGATTTTTTAATTTTTTAAACAACATTTGGACTTTTCCGCTCATGAAATGTAAACAATGTGCAACTAATATACCATGTGGAGTATTACTAAGAATTATGAATAGCAATCAGCTAAAATATGGTTACCTTGTTTAAAAGAAAGAGTAATCAATCTCAGATTAATCCTCTCCTCAAGACTGACCGTTAGTTAATCGAGCACAGATCACTTAGGGAAGAATATATATATATATATATATATATATATATATATATATATATATATATATATATATATATATATATATATATATGTATATCCATCCTATTGTAATACAATGGTTGTCTGGGAATAAAGCGGTCTAATTGTAAACAATGAAATATTATTTTTAATTCCTAATTTGCTTGTTCACTGCCTTGGCTCTGTGTGATGTAACTCAGTGTGTCGTTTAATGTTCATTGAAATGTTACATTAATTAGATTTTAATCACAGATTTGTTTCAGAGTCCCCATGTCTGCAGAATCATTGTGAATTCTGCCCTTTAAAAAAAAATGCATTCTTCCTTCTCAAGTACTGTTGCCAGGCAACTCAAAGCTGAATCTCCATCTTGGCTAAATTGAGCTTAAATCATCAGTCTTCAGTAGATGAGAAATGTCCACACGCTCATGCATGCAAACGTGCATACACATATTGAGAGACTGATTGACCAAGAAGAATAAGAGAGAGAGAGAGAGAGAGAGAGAGAGAGAGAGAGAGAGAGAGAGAGAGAGAGAGAGAGAGAGAGACAGAGAGATTAATTTGAGGGTTTGATTTTTTTCAGAGTTTATCACCTTGTGTATGCTGGTTGAACCAGAGGAGGTGAGACTGTCCCTCTTGTCACTGCAATTACTAACTATACCCCAGAGAGGAGAGTGGGATGGAGAGATATAGGGATGGAAATATATAGGGATGGAGAGATAGAGGGATGGAGAGATAGATGGATGGAGGAGGAAGGTGGGAATAGAGGAGACTGGTAGAAGAGAGACATAAAGGCAGAGGGAGGAAAAAGCCACAGGTGAAAAACTTCCCATGGTTGAGTGAGTCTTTAGATGATGCTTTTATTGATTATTCATTAATTTGTTAATTAATGGCTTTAATTAAGGTTTAAAATGCTGCTGTGAGCTTATCGTGCTCTACTAGCGCTGTAAAGCCCGGCAGATGGGGATTGTGGCCATGCATCACAGCTACTGTACCTACACACCAAGATCACCAGGCCTCCATTTAGACATGTACACTATCATAACAGCAGGACTGAAAGAGAGAGAGACTGAAAGAGAGGGAGACTGAAAGAGAGGGAGACTGAAAGAGAGGGAGACTGAAAGAGAGGGAGACTGAAAGAGAGAGAGACTGAAAGAGAGGGAGACTGAAAGAGAGGGAGACTGAAAGAGAGGGAGACTGAAAGAGAGGGAGTCTGAAAGAGAGGGAGTCTGAAAGAGAGGGAGTCTGAAAGAGAGGGAGACTGAAAGAGAGGGAGTCTGAAAGAGAGGGAGACTGAAAGAGAGGGAGTCTGAAAGAGAGGGAGTCTGAAAGAGAGGGAGACTGAAAGAGAGGGAGACTGAAAGAGAGGGAGTCTGAAAGAGAGGGAGACTGAAAGAGAGGGAGACTGAAAGAGAGGGAGACTGAAAGAGAGGGAGACTGAAAGAGAGGGAGACTGAAAGAGAGGGAGACTGAAAGAGAGAGAGACTGAAAGAGAGGGAGACTGAAAGAGAGGGAGACTGAAAGAGAGGGAGACTGAAAGAGAGGGAGTCTGAAAGAGAGGGAGTCTGAAAGAGAGGGAGACTGAAAGAGAGGGAGTCTGAAAGAGAGGGAGACTGAAAGAGAGGGAGACTGAAAGAGAGGGAGTCTGAAAGAGAGGGAGACTGAAAGAGAGGGTGACTGAAAGAGAGGGAGTCTAAAAGAGAGGGAGACTGAAAGAGAGGGAGACTGAAAGATAGGGAGTCTGAAAGAGAGGGAGTCTGAAAGAGAGGGAGACTAAAAGAGAGGGAGACTGAAAGAGAGGGAGTCTGAAAGAGAGGGAGACTGAAAGAGAGGGAGACTGAGAGAGGGAGACTGAAAGAGAGGGAGACTGAAAGAGAGAGAGACTGAAAGAGAGAGAGACTGAAAGAGAGGGAGACTGAAAGAGAGGGAGACTGAAAGAGAGGGAGTCTGAAAGAGAGGGAGACTGAAAGAGAGGGAGACTGAGAGAGAGAGAGACTGAAAGAGAGGGAGACTGAAAGAGAGGGAGTCTGAAAGAGAGGGAGACTGAAAGAGAGGGAGACTGAGAGAGAGAGAGACTGAAAGAGAGGGAGACTGAAAGAGAGGGAGTCTGAAAGAGAGGGAGACTGAAAGAGAGGGAGACTGAGAGAGAGGGAGACTGAAAGAGAGAGAGACTGAAAGAGAGGGAGACTGAAAGAGAGGGAGACTGAAAGAGAGGGAGTCTGAAAGAGAGGGAGTCTGAAAGAGAGGGAGTCTGAAAGAGAGGGAGACTGAAAGAGAGGGAGTCTGAAAGAGAGGGAGACTGAAAGAGAGGGAGACTGAAAGAGAGGGAGTCTGAAAGAGAGGGAGACTGAAAGAGAGGGAGACTGAAAGAGAGGGAGTCTGAAAGAGAGGGAGTCTGAAAGAGAGGGAGACTGAAAGAGAGGGAGACTGAAAGAGAGGGAGTCTGAAAGAGAGGGAGACTGAAAGAGAGGGAGACTGAAAGAGAGGGAGACTGAAAGAGAGGGAGACTGAAAGAGAGGGAGACTGAAAGAGAGGGAGTCTGAAAGAGAGGGAGTCTGAAAGAGAGGGAGTCTGAAAGAGAGGGAGACTGAAAGAGAGGGAGTCTGAAAGAGAGGGAGACTGAAAGAGAGGGAGTCTGAAAGAGAGGGAGTCTGAAAGAGAGGGAGACTGAAAGAGAGGGAGACTGAAAGAGAGGGAGTCTGAAAGAGAGGGAGACTGAAAGAGAGGGAGACTGAAAGAGAGGGAGACTGAAAGAGAGGGAGACTGAAAGAGAGGGAGACTGAAAGAGAGGGAGACTGAAAGAGAGAGAGACTGAAAGAGAGGGAGACTGAAAGAGAGGGAGACTGAAAGAGAGGGAGACTGAAAGAGAGGGAGTCTGAAAGAGAGGGAGTCTGAAAGAGAGGGAGACTGAAAGAGAGGGAGTCTGAAAGAGAGGGAGACTGAAAGAGAGGGAGACTGAAAGAGAGGGAGTCTGAAAGAGAGGGAGACTGAAAGAGAGGGTGACTGAAAGAGAGGGAGTCTAAAAGAGAGGGAGACTGAAAGAGAGGGAGACTGAAAGATAGGGAGTCTGAAAGAGAGGGAGTCTGAAAGAGAGGGAGACTAAAAGAGAGGGAGACTGAAAGAGAGGGAGTCTGAAAGAGAGGGAGACTGAAAGAGAGGGAGACTGAGAGAGGGAGACTGAAAGAGAGGGAGACTGAAAGAGAGAGAGACTGAAAGAGAGAGAGACTGAAAGAGAGGGAGACTGAAAGAGAGGGAGACTGAAAGAGAGGGAGTCTGAAAGAGAGGGAGACTGAAAGAGAGGGAGACTGAGAGAGAGAGAGACTGAAAGAGAGGGAGACTGAAAGAGAGGGAGTCTGAAAGAGAGGGAGACTGAAAGAGAGGGAGACTGAGAGAGAGAGAGACTGAAAGAAAGGGAGACTGAAAGAGAGGGAGTCTGAAAGAGAGGGAGACTGAAAGAGAGGGAGACTGAGAGAGAGGGAGACTGAAAGAGAGAGAGACTGAAAGAGAGGGAGACTGAAAGAGAGGGAGACTGAAAGAGAGGGAGTCTGAAAGAGAGGGAGTCTGAAAGAGAGGGAGTCTGAAAGAGAGGGAGACTGAAAGAGAGGGAGTCTGAAAGAGAGGGAGACTGAAAGAGAGGGAGACTGAAAGAGAGGGAGTCTGAAAGAGAGGGAGACTGAAAGAGAGGGAGACTGAAAGAGAGGGAGTCTGAAAGAGAGGGAGTCTGAAAGAGAGGGAGACTGAAAGAGAGGGAGACTGAAAGAGAGGGAGTCTGAAAGAGAGGGAGACTGAAAGAGAGGGAGACTGAAAGAGAGGGAGACTGAAAGAGAGAGAGACTGAAAGAGAGGGAGACTGAAAGAGAGGGAGACTGAAAGAGAGGGAGACTGAAAGAGAGGGAGTCTGAAAGAGAGGGAGTCTGAAAGAGAGGGAGACTGAAAGAGAGGGAGTCTGAAAGAGAGGGAGACTGAAAGAGAGGGAGACTGAAAGAGAGGGAGTCTGAAAGAGAGGGAGACTGAAAGAGAGGGAGACTGAAAGAGAGGGAGACTGAAAGAGAGGGAGTCTGAAAGAGAGGGAGTCTGAAAGAGAGGGAGTCTGAAAGAGAGGGAGTCTGAAAGAGAGGGAGACTGAAAGAGAGGGAGTCTGAAAGAGAGGGAGACCTGAAGAGAGGGAGACTGAAAGAGAGGGAGTCTGAAAGAGAGGGAGACTGAAAGAGAGGGAGACTGAAAGAGAGGGAGTCTGAAAGAGAGGGAGACTGAAAGAGAGGGAGACTGAAAGAGAGGGAGTCTGAAAGAGAGGGAGACTGAAAGAGAGGGAGACTGAAAGAGAGGGAGTCTGAAAGAGAGGGAGTCTGAAAGAGAGGGAGACTGAAAGAGAGGGAGACTCAAAGAGAGGGAGTCTGAAAGAGAGGGAGACTGAAAGAGAGGGAGACTGAAAGAGAGGGAGATTGAAAGAGAGAGAGACTGAAAGAGAGGGAGACTGAAAGAGAGGGAGACTGAAAGAGAGGGAGTCTGAAAGAGAGGGAGACTTAAAGAGAGGGATACTGAGAGAGAGAGAGACTGAAAGAGAGGGAGACTGAAAGAGAGGGAGTCTGAAAGAGAGGGAGACTGAAAGAGAGGGAGACTGAGAGAGAGAGAGACTGAAAGAGAGGGAGACTGAAAGAGAGGGAGTCTGAAAGAGAGGGAGACTGAAAGAGAGGGAGACTGAGAGAGAGGGAGACTGAAAGAGAGGGAGTCTGAAAGAGAGGGAGTCTGAAAGAGAGGGAGTCTGAAAGAGAGGGAATCTGAAAGAGAGGGAGACAAAGATTCTGTCAGACCTGGGCCCTGACAGTAAATCTCAGTAAGACCAAAATAATGGTGTTCCAAAAAAGGTCCAGTCGCCAGGACCACAAATTCCATCTAGACACTGTTGCCCTAGAGCACACAAAAAACTATACATACCTCGGCCTTAACATCAGCGCCACAGGTAACTTCCACAAAGCTGTGAACGATCTGAGAGACAAGGCAAGAAGGGCATTCTATGCCATCAAAAGGAACATAAATTTCAACATACCAATTAGGATCTGGCTAAAAATACTTGAATCAGTCATAGAGCCCGTTGCCCTTTATGGTTGTGAGGTCTGGGGTCCGCTCACCAACCAAGATTTCACAAAATGGGACAAACACCAAATTGAGACTCTGCATGCAGAATTCTGCAAAAATATCCTCCGTGTACAACGTAGAACACCAAATAATGCATGCAGAGCAGAATTAGGCCGATACCCACTAATTATCAAAATCCAGAAAAGAGCCGTTAAATTCTACAACCACCTAAAAGGAAGCGATTCCCAAACCTTCCATAACAAAGCCATCACCTACAGAGAGATGAACCTGGAGAAGAGTCCCCTAAGCAAGCTGGTCCTGGGGCTCTGTTCACAAACACAAACACACCCCGCAGAGCCCCAGGACAACAGTACAATTAGACCCAACCAAATCATGAGAAAACAAAAGGATAATTACTTGACACATTGGAAAGAATTAACAAAAATTCTTGGGAGACTGAAAGAGAGGAAGACTGAAAGAGAGGGAGACTGAAAGAGAGGGAGACTGAAAGAGAGGAAGACTGAAAGAGAGGGAGACTGAAAGAGAGGGAGACTGAAAGAGAGGGAGACTGAAAGAGAGGGAGACTGAAAGAGAGGGAGACTGAAAGAGAGGGAGTCTGAAAGAGAGGAAGACTGAAAGAGAGGGAGTCTGAAAGAGAGGGAGACTGAAAGAGAGGGAGACTGAAAGAGAGGGAGACTGAAAGAGAGGGAGTCTGAAAGAGAGGGAGTCTGAAAGAGAGGGAGACTGAAAGAGAGGGAGACTGAAAGAGAGGGAGACTGAAAGAGAGGGAGTCTGAAAGAGAGGGAGACTGAAAGAGAGGGAGACTGAAAGAGAGGGAGTCTGAAAGAGAGGAAGACTGAAAGAGAGGGAGTCTGAAAGAGAGGGAGACTGAAAGAGAGGGAGACTGAAAGAGAGGGAGACTGAAAGAGAGGGAGTCTGAAAGAGAGGGAGACTGAAAGAGAGGGAGACTGAAAGAGAGGGAGACTGAAAGAGAGGGAGTCTGAAAGAGAGGGAGACTAAAAGAGAGGGAGACTGAAAGAGAGGGAGTCTGAAAGAGAGGGAGACTGAAAGAGAGGGAGACTGAAAGAGAGGGAGACTGAAAGAGAGGGAGTCTGAAAGAGAGGAAGACTGAAAGAGAGCTAGACTGAAAGAGAGGGAGACTGAAAGAGAGGGAGACTGAAAGAGAGGGAGACTGAAAGAGAGGGAGTCTGAAAGAGAGGGAGACTGAAAGAGAAGGAGTCTGAAAGAGAGAGAGACTGAAAGAGAGGGAGACTGAAAGAGAGGGAGTCTGAAAGAGAGGGAGTCTGAAAGAGAGGGAGACTGAAAGAGAGGGAGACTGAAAGAGAGGGAGACTGAAAGAGAGGGAGTCTGAAAGAGAGGGAGACTGAAAGAGAGGGAGACTGAAAGAGAGGGAGTCTGAAAGAGAGGAAGACTGAAAGAGAGGGAGTCTGAAAGAGAGGGAG